>NC_052318.1:3681976-3752643 GCF_016432855.1 Salvelinus namaycush | reverse complement strand
CTGTAAGTCACGCCCATGGCGTTAACGTGGTGACCCGAGCCGCAACACCTGAAGCCTTATAGGGTACTTGTTGTAGTATCCAGCCCAGCGTATACGTGAAGCCAGGGTGCCCAATAACCACCTTGACTAGGGTACTTGGTAGGTCAGGTCCCCAGCGGTAACCGTGACGCCAGCCCAACACCACCTTCTAGGGTACTGTTTAGTCAGCCCAGTGGTTAACGTGACCCAGCCCAACACCACGCTTACTAGGTTACTGCGTAGTCAGTCCCAGCGGAACGGTGACCCAGTTCCCAGACACCACCTTACTAGGGTACTGTTGAGTCAGCCCACGGTAACGTGACACAAATGACCCCAAACACCAACCTTAACTAGTTGGTACTGTAAGTCAGTCCCAGCGCGTAACGTGACCCAGCCCAACACCACCTTACTAGGGTTACTGTAGTCACCGCAGTGGTAACGTGACCCAGGACCCAACACCACCTTTAACTAAGGGTTACTGTAGTCCGCCCTAGGCGTAACTGACCCAGCCCAACACACCTACTAGGGTACTGATAGTCAGCCCGTGGTACGTGACCCAGACCAACACACCTTAATGAGGGTACTGTAGTCAGCCCAGCTCGGAGTTAACGTGAACCCAAGCCACACACTCCCTACGTTACTTAGGGGCTATTCTGTAGTCCAGCCCCAGTGGTAACGTGACCACAGCCAACGACCTACCTTACTGAGGTACTGGGTGTTCAGGCCCAGACGCGAACGTGACCCAGCCCTCAACACCACTTACTTAGGGACTGTAGTCAGCCAGTGGTAACAGTGACCACCCAACCCACCTTACTGGTACTAGTAGTCAGCCCTGGTGGGTGACGTGACCCATGCCCACCCATACAGAGTCTGCAGCCAGCGGGTACGTGACTAGGCCCAACCTTACGAGGGGTACTCTTAGTCAGCCGCCCAGCGGTAATCTGACCCATCCCAACACACACTTACTAGGGTAATGTAGTCAGCCCAAGACCTGGTATAGCTGTGACTCCAGCCCAACACCATCCTTACAGGGTACGCGTAGTCAGCCCAGCCCGGTATAACGTGACCCAGGCCCAACCACCACCTTACTAGGGTACTGAGTCCGACCAGTGTAAGATCCAGCACCCAGCTGGTTACCGTATGGTATGTATCAGACCCAAACACGGCGGTGGACTCTAGCGTCGACCCTAACCCTCTGAAACGCTTAGGATACTTAGGTCCCCAGTGGTAACGGGCACCCAGCCCAACAACCACATTACTAGTAGGGTAGCTGGTAGTCAGCCAGCAGCGTGGTACGCTGACCCAGCCCAGACCACCACCTTACTAGGCGTACTGTAGTGCAGCCCAGCGGTACGTGACCGTACCAACCACATACTTACTAGTGGTACTGTAGTCAGCCCCAAGTCGCGTAAACGGGACCTCCAGCCAAACCGGACCCTTACTAGGGTACTGTAGTCAGCCAGTTGTGTAACGTGACCCACCCACACACCACCTTACTGAGGGTACTTGTAGTCAGCCCAGTGGTAACGCTGACCCAGCCCAACACCACCTTACTAGCGTATGTGCGCCATGACTAGCCGACCACTCACTAGGTCGTATCACGCACAGCGGTCAAACAGCTGACCCAGCCCCACACTTACTAGGGTACTGTGTAGTTCACCAGCGGTAACGTGACCTCAGCCACCCACCTGTACTAGTGGAAGCTGTTAGTCACGCCCTAGCGTAACGTGTACCCAGCCAACACCACCTTAACTAGGGTACTGTAGCCAGCCCCAGGCTGAACGCATGACCCAGACCCAATACCACGCTTACTAGGGTACTGTAAGTCAGCCCCAGTGGTCAACTGATGCGACCCAGCCACAACACCACCTTGAATAGCTTGTACTGTAGTCACGCCCAGTGGTAACGTCGACCAGGCCCACACCACCGTACTACGGGTACTGTAGTCAGCCCAGTGGGTAACGATGACGCCAGCCAAACAACCTTACTAGGTACTGTAAGCCCACAGTGCCGATGCCCAGCCCAACATCTAGTGAGTAGCAGCTAGTAACGTACCCAGCCCAACACCACCTTACTAGGTATGTAGTCAGCTCAAGTGGGTAACGGTGACCCAGCCCAACACCACCTTACTAATGGTAGCTGTGTCAAGCCCACGTTGGTAACGTGACACAGCCTTAAACACCACCTTACCTAGCGGTCGTGTAGTCAGACCCAGTGGATAAACGTGACCCAGGCCAAACACCACCTTACTAGGGTACGGCGTAGTCCATCCACAGTGGTAACGTGGACCTAGCCCCAACACCACCTTACTAGGTACTACTGTAGTCCAGCCCAGTGGTCAACGGACCCAGCCCTCAACACCACCTTTACTGGGTGGTAACGTTAGTCCGCAGCCCGTTGAACGTCGACCCAGGCCAACACTTACTGGTACTGAGGTAGCCCGCATACGTGCCCCCCACTTACGTACTATAGCCCAGTGGTAACGTTGACCAGCCAACCACCACTTACTAGCAACGGTGACGTAGGTCCAGCCAATGTGGGTACGGGTGACGCCAGCCCAACACCACTTACTAGGGTACGGTAGTCCAGCCCAGCGGGTAACCGTGACCCAGCCCAACACCACCTTATGCTAGGGCTACTTTTAGTCAGCCCAAGACGGTAACGTGACCAGCCCAAACACCACTTACGTAGGGTACTGTATCAGCCCCAGACTGGTAACGTAGACCCAGCCCAACACCACCTTACATACAGGGTACTGTAGTCACCCAGTGTAACCGTGACCAGCACCCACACCCACCTTACTAGGGTACTGAGGTCAGCCCAGCCGCTGGTAAACGTGACCCAGACACCACACCACCTTACTAGGGGGTTTACTGTAGTCAGCCCAGCGTAAGTGACCCAGCCCGACACCACCTTTACTAGGGGACTGTAGTACAGCCCAGCGGTTAAACGGTACCCATGGCCCTAACACCACCTTACTAGGTACTGTAGTCAGCCCCAGTGGCGGTAACGTGACCACTGCCCAACACGCACCTTACTAGGTACGAGTCAGGCCAGCACCGCAGCGTAACGTGAGCCCAGGCCCAACACCACCTTACTAGGGTAACTGTAAGTCAGCCCAGGGGTAACGTGACCAGCCCAAAACGACCACCTTACTAGGGTACTGTTAGTCGCCCACGTGAGACGGGACCCAGCCCAAGACTACCACCTTCACTAGGGTACTGTAGTTCAGACCCAGCTGAGTAAGTGACCCAGCCCAACAACCAACCTTAATGCGGGTATGGTAACTGGTCACCCTAGTGGCTAAACGTGACCCAGCTCAACACGCACCTTACTAGTGGTACTGTAGTCTAGCCCAGTGCGGTAACGTCGACCCAAGCCCAAACCACCTTAGCTAGGGTACTGTAGTCCGCCCAGCGCAACCGTGAGACCCAGCCCAACACCACCTTATAGGGTACGTGTATTCCCGCCCAGCTGGTAACAGGTGACCCAGCCCAACACCAACCTTACTAGGGTACTGTAGTCAGGCCAGTGGTAACGTGACCCAGCCCCAAACCATCCTTACTGAGGTACTGTAGTCAGCCCAAGTGTAACGTGACCCAAGCCCAACACTCACTTACTCAGGTACGTAGTCAGCCCAGCGTAACGTGACCCAGCCCAATACACCACCTTACTAGGCTACGTAGTCAGCCCGCGTGTAACGTGACCCCGGCCAACACCACCTTACTACGGGTGACTGGTAGTCAGCCCAGACCGGTAAGGTGACCCAGCCCAGCGACACCACCTTACTTAGGAACTGTAGTTTCAGCCCAGCGGTGTAAACGTGACCCAGACCCAACATCCACCTTATAGGGTAATGTAGGTCAGCCCAGTGCGCTTAAGTGACCCAGCCCAACACACCTACTAGGGTACTTGTAAGTCAGCCCTATGGTAACGTACAGTCCCAACACCAACCTACTAGGGTACTGTAAGTCAGACGCGCAGCGTAACGTGACCCAGCCCCAACTTACACGGGACCTTACGTGGTTAGTAGTCACCGAGATAGGGTACGGGTGAGCCAGCGCCACACGCACATCGCTTATAGGTGTATCTGAGTAGATCAGGCCCATGATATGGTACACTTTATTGCCCCAGCTCGCATATGCCGGTGAACAGCATCCTACTAGTGGGCTCATATTTCAGTCGGTGAGGCCCAGGGTTAACCGTTGGACCCAGCCCGAGGAGTAGACACCACCTTACTAGGGTACTGTGATCAGTACGAGTCGACAATGGGGGTACGGTGAAACCCACTCTACTACCCAACGACGCCCTTACTAGGGTACTGTAGTCAGCCCAGCCCAGGGTAACGTGACCCAGCCAACACGGCGACCGTTACGTATAGGGGTAACTGTATCAGCCAGCTTGTAAGCAGATGAACCCCGCCCAACACCCACCAATACTAGGGTACCGTGATGAGGTCGCCCAGCGTAACAGGGTATAACCCAGCCCACACTCACCTTACTAGTGGGTACTGTGTAAGTCAGGCCCAGCGTTAACGAAGTGACCCACGCGGCTACTGAGACACGCGACCTTGACTGAGTGTACTGTAGGTCAGGCCGCGAGTGGTCACGTGACCCTACCCCAAGCAGACGCGAGACGTTAGCTAGGGTACTGTAGTCAGGGGGCCCGTGTAACTTGACCCCAGCCCCCCACCGTCAGAGCAACTGTATACGTAAGGGTAACTGTGAGTCAGCCGCAGCGGGTAACAACGTGAACCCCGTCCACAACAACCTAACCATACTCAGGTACTGTAGATCAGCCCAATCCGGTGATAACGGGTTGACCCGCCCAATGACCACCTTCCTAAGGGGTGATGTTCGTCATCCCAGGTAACGTGACCCAGCCCAACACCACCTTACTTAGGGTACTGTAGTCGAAGCGGCCATGGGAGTGTAAACTGTGGTACCAGCCCAACACCACCTTTACTGAGGTAACTGTAGTGTTCAGCCCGTAGCGGTAACATGAACCCGAGGCCAACACCACCTACTAGGGTACTGTAGTGCAGTGTGCGCTCAAGTGGTGTAGCGCGGTGACGGGCCGGAGGCCCAACAGACAGCGCGTTCGCTAGGGGATACTGTAGTCAGCGTTTTGAATCCTCTCTCCAGCCATTCCATCTATTTGATAATATTACAGAACTGTACTGAACAATTAAAAAAACATTTTAAACAAAGTTACAGTTCAATAAAAGGAAATTAGTCATTTGAAATGAATTCATTAGGTACTAATCGATGGATTAGATCACATGACTTGACAGGGGCCAGCCAATCAGAATGATTTTTTCCCCACAAAAGGGCTTTCTTACAGACAGAAATACTCCTCAGTTTCATCAGCTGTCCGGGGGGCTGGTCTCAGATGATCCCGCAGGTGAAGAGGCCGGATGTAGAGGTCCTGGGTTGACGTGGTCTGTGGTTGGGTGTACTGCCAAATTCCCTAAAACGATGTTGGAGGCAACTTATGGTAGTTGTTTGGCAACAGCTCTGGTGGACATTCCTGCAGTCAGCATGCCAATTGTACGCTCCCTCAAAACGTTGGAACATGCTGTGTCAATTTGTGTGGGCCAAACTGCACAATTTTAAAGGTATGGCCTTTTATTGGCCCCAGCACAAGTGTTTAATCAGCTTCTTGAGAATCATAGCCACAGCCTGGTCAGGTGGATGGATTGATCTTGGTCAAGAGGTCGAATGCTCCAACTACGAGGGTGAGTGTAACATGCAATTTGTCCACCACAATGTCGTAAAGGTAAATAGAACGTTTTTTTTGTGCAGTATGGAAACATTTTCTGGCATCTTTTATTGTAACACTGCCTCACATGAACGACTGGGAACAACACTTTACATGTTAGTGGGCTTGTTATAATTTGTGTGTTCAGATGGCTAGGATAAGGATAGTGATTCAACTTGTCAACTAGTTATCAAACCCTGTAACTAGATTAATCAGGTGTGCTAGTTCAGGGTTGCAACTAAATTGTAAAATGTCTGTAGGTGCCTGAGGAGAGGTTTGAGAAAGGTCTGATTGATTATTAAACATAACTAAACTGGATGAATTACTGCCTGCCTGGTCTCCATCATTCCAGGTGCTAGTGCATGAGTAAAAACACGGAATGGAGTTCTGAGTGTATCGGGTTAACAGTGTGATGAGAACGCGGACTGACTAACATAATGTTCCACATATTTTTCCGGTAGGCTACCGCTGACTTTACTAGCGCACGCTTCACCATGGCCTAACATTCACGTCCTGTCAACCTGTGGAACCAAATCACACCGGCCATCGCTCCAGTGCCTCGCCGCCCCGATGGAGGCAGCGGGAGGTTGGTTCAACAGGTTGGTACCACACGTCACACACACGTGCCACACACACATACACACACACGCCAGCGCTCCAGCCTCCCAGCCCCACGTAGAGGTTGGAACTACCAGAATCTTGTCAACCCCAAGAACCAAATCTCGAGTGAGATGTCAAGCTAGTGTAGGAAACACGGCGGAGCCTCTTTTGTAGCAGACAAGTTGTCATCGTTGTGGATAACTAGCCTGATCCAAACTTTGGGTTCTATTCAATCAGATCCGCTTTAGTGGAGGTGGAACTGCATCAGAGCTGTCAAATCTACAAGTGGCTCCCGGCATTATACATGGACTCCACGGAGTCACATTGAGAGAATTCCCACCCTTTTTAGTTTGAACACTGGGATGTGAGATGTCATCTACACCTCGATCAGGCTGATAGAAATACTCATTATTTAGTTCAATGATTTTCTATTTGAGCGTCATTATTTCTATAATAGACTACACTCTTAGGAAAAAATATGCTATCTAGAACCTTTAATAAAATTTCTTCTTTCGTTCTTGGTTCTTGCTAAGTAAAAAAAAGATGTCCTGGGGGTCTGTGGAAGGCGACGGGGATCTTCCGTATTTCCTTCCCGGCGTGGGTGAGCGGCCCAGCTGGGGAGTGCCATAGGGTCAAAGAGCACCGTGTTGAAGAAAATAACAGCTACAGGCGTTTTGTTGTTTTTTTTATTGTAGGGGTTTATTGTTTGTGATTTAGATTGATGTTTTGTAGTTGTGAGTGTTTTTGTTTTGTGGTTGTGGGTGTGTTTTTTTTTGTTTTTTGTTTTATTGGTGTGTTTTTTTTTTTTTTTTTTTTTTTTTTTTTTTATTTTTTTTTTTTTTTTTTTTTGTTGTTTTTATGTTGTTTTTTTTTTTGTTGTTTTTCCGCTTTTCGGGCTCCAGTAAATAGTTCCGTTTTTTTTTGGTTCCATGTAAAGAAATAACACCCACAGTAACCAAAAGGTTTTCTAACCTGGAGCCCAAAAAAAGGGTCCAACCGCTATGAGGACAACCGAGAGAAACCCTTTTGGAACGGCCCGGGCTTTGAAGAGTGTAACACTTACTTGTGATTTGAGAACTGGCGTCCCTTCGTTCTGAACGGTTACTAAAACATTCTCTAACTGCAGAGACCTGGGGTGTTGCTAAGTGCAATTGTTGTGACAGATGGAATCGTAAGAGCAGAGACCCTGGAGTCACGCTGAGAGCCCCGTTTGGAGAACCGGCTCGCAAGAAGCAGATGTCTCCGACAAGTTTAACTTGTAATCCATATGGGGAGAATCCGTGTGGGTTAGATGTTCCGTATATTGTCCTTCAAGAGCGGGAGTAGGCACTACTGGGGTAACCACCACAAAATTAGTCCAATAGAAAACCTCGTTTACGTATTCTATAGTCAGTACATTTCTATTCCCCTTAGGCTACTACACTGTTCACTGATGATACGTCGGTTAAATACACCAGCGATAAAGTGGGTACATATTAGTGGGGGAATTCGGCCTTTACTTGAATAACCTTAAAGTGGACTTCAAGGGGGAATGGGATAGTCTCGTGGTATCCTTAGTTGTATGTCATAGGATGCCGCTTTCCACACAGTAGTTTCGTATGCACTAACATTTTTGCCGGCTGGCTAGAGCTGCCCTGTTTTTTTTGTAGCGTCCTGGAAACTTGTCTAGGAGCACAACACACACGCAGCAAACGTCTCAGCCGCCAAGAGTGTTAGGCCACACAGCTCAACAGAACCGGGACCGCCGGTGCTGAAGCCGCGTCCTTGGTTGGCAACACTCACTACCGAGTTCCAAACCGTCTCTGTAAGCAACACGTCATCACAATCACTGTTTGTTGGGACCATCATTGAATGGTTTCCTTGTCCATGGCCGAGCAGCCGCGCAGCAACCTATAGATCACCAATGCTCACTGAGGGCCAAGCGTTGGCTGGAGTGGTGTAAACCTCAGCCCCGTTGGACTCTGGCGCAGTGAACGTGTTGTCTCTGGAGTGATAAATCATGAAGCTTCACCATCGGATGGCAGCAGAACTCCCTGCATGCCACTAAAGTGCATAGTGCCAATGTAAAGTTTGGTGGAGGAGGAATATGGTCTGGGGCTGTTTTTCCATGGTTTGGGCCCTTAGATCCAGTGAAGGGAAATCTGTAACCTACAAGCATACAATAACATTCTAGATGATTCTGTGCTTCCTAAATTTGTGCAATTTGGGGAAGGGTCCTTTCCCTGTTTCGGAAGCGAGGACAATTCCCCCATGACCCTCCAACACCGTTTGGGATGAATTGGAACGCCGACTGTCCTAATCTTCCAACATCGTGCCGAACTCATTAATTCTTTGTGCTGAATGGAAGCAAGTCCCTGCAGCAAATGTTTCAACATTCTGATGGTAAGCCTTCCCAGAAGAGTGGATGCTGGTTATAGCAGCATATAGTTCCAACATCTGTGGAAAGCCCTTCCCAGAAAGTGGAGGCTGTTAGTAGCAGCATGTTTCCAACATCTAGTGGAAAGCCTTCCCATAAGAGTTGGAGGCTGTTATATCAGCAAAGGGGGGCCAAGCTCATATTAAGGACTTCCCAGAAGAGTGGGAGCTGTTATAGCAGCAATGTTGCCAACATCTAGTGGAAAGCCTTCCCAGAAGAGTGGAGGCTGTTATAGCAGCAATGTTCCAAGCATCTCGTGGAAGAGCCTTCCCAGAAGAGTGGAGGCTGTTTATAGCAGCAATGTTCCAACGTCTAATTGGGAGAAGCCTTCCCAAAGAGTGGAGGCTGTGTTAGCAGCAGCAATGTTCCCCACATCTATGGGAATCCTTCCCAGAGAGTGGAGGGCTGGTTATATAGCCCATGTTCCCAACATGTAGTGTAAGCCTTCCCAGAAGAGTGGAGGCTGTTATAGCAGCCAATGTTTTTTTTCCAACATGCTAGTGGAAAGCCTTCCCAGGAAAGTGGAGGCTGTTATAGCACAATGTTCCAAACATGTACGTGGGAAAGCTTCCCAGAAGGTGGAGGCTGTTCTTAGAGCAGCAATGTTCCAACAGCTGTCTAGTGGAAAGCCGTTCCCAAAAGAGTGGAGGCTGTTATAAGCAGTAGAAGAGGGGAACCAACTCCAATTTAATGTGCCCATGATGTTTGGAATGAGATGTTCGAACGGAAATGAAACGAGCAATGTGTCCACGATCCTGTTTGGTTCATGTATTGTGTGTGTGTGTGTGTGTGTGTGTGTGTGCGTGGCGTGCGTGCGTGGCGTGTGCGGGCGGCGGTGCGTGCGTGCGTGCGTGCGTGCGTGCGTGCGTGCGTGCGTGCGTGCGTGCGTGCGTGCGTGCGTGCGTGTGTTTCGTACAAACCAAAAATCATATGAAGCTCCAATACGTCCAAAATAAATAAAGTGGACCAAATACTTTAAGAATTTAAACATGAATCAAAAGAGTCTGAAATTAAAAGCATGATTCAAAACAAAATGGCCGTGTATTTGTTAACAGCGGTCAAATGCAATGGAAAAAAACTTCCCCCCGTCGAACAAAACAAAACAAAACAAAAAACAGCCCAGCACGTCACAGAGATATCAAAGCCATCACTCTTACTATATAACACGTAGATCACATTACAGGGATATAAACATATCCTTAATAACAATATTTTCTTAAAAAATGAAGGTAAGTATTATTATTCTTTTTTTTAAAGCTTGTTATATTTCTATCAAAATAATAAACAAGGAGACGTTCATGAAACAATGTAGGTTTTGGGTTTATCGCCAGTTAACACTTGTTCTCATTAATATTGTATTATATGAATACTTCCTATGAATAATGGTATTGTCTGACAGGGACACAGTGGTGGCGTTTGCGGACTACGCTAGGCTGTGCTACAGAGAGCTGGGGCCCCATGTGAAGATGTGGATCACCTTGAACGAGCCCAACGATGAAGACGACGTGTCGCCGATGGAGGGCCACCAGCTGCTGAGGGCACACGCCCTGGCGTGGCGCGCCTACGACCAGGAGTACAGACACACACAGGGGGGACAGGTCAGTGGGATCTCACACACACACACACACACACATACACACACACACATATACACATACACACAGGGGAAACAGGTCAGTGGGATCTCAGACACACACACACACACACAGACACACATACACACACACACATATACACATACACACAGGGAGATACATGCTCACACAAACACACACACACACACACATATACGCATTACAACAGGGAGTATACAGCTCCCACTATAACATATACACCACACCCACACCACACACAGACACACAACAATCTCCTCCAGTAGCCTGCAGACTGGCACCATCTGCACGACTCGTTCCTTAACGATCAGTAGCCTGCAGACTGGCACCATCTGCACGACTCGTTCCCTAATGATCAGTAGCCTACAGACTGGCACCATCTGCACGACTCGTGCCTTAATGATCAGTAGCCTACAGACTGGCACCATCTGCACAACTCGTTCCTTAACGATCAGTAGCCTGCAGACTGGCACCATCTGTACGACTCGTTCCCTAACGATCAGTAGCCTACAGACTGGCACCATCTGCACGACTCGTTCCCTAATGATCAGTAGCCTACAGACTGGCACCATCTGCACAACTCGTTCCTTAACGATCAGTAGCCTGCAGACTGGCACCATCTGCACGGCTCGTTCCCTAATGATCAGTAGCCTGCAGACTGGCACCATCTGCACGACTCGTTCCCTAATGATCAGTAGCCTGCAGACTGGCACCATCTGCACGACTCGTTCCCTAATGATCAGTAGCCTGCAGACTGGCACCATCTGCACGACTCGTTCCTTAACGATCAGTAGCCTGCAGACTGGCACCATCTGCACGACTCGTTCCCTAATGATCAGTAGCCTGCAGACTGGCACCATCTGCACGACTCGTTCCCTAATGATCAGTAGCCTACAGACTGGCACCATCTGCACAACTCGTTCCTTAACGATCAGTAGCCTGCAGACTGGCACCATCTGCACGACTCGTTCCCTAATGATCAGTAGCCTACAGACTGGCACCATCTGCACGACTCGTTCCTTAATGATCAGTAGCCTACAGACTGGCACCATCTGCACGACTCGTTCCCTAATGATCAGTAGCCTACAGACTGGCACCATCTGCACGACTCGTTCCTTAATGATCAGTAGCCTACAGACTGGCCACATCTGCACGACTCGTTCCCTAATGATCAGTAGCCTGCAGACTGGCACCATCTGCACGACTCGTTCCCTAATGATCAGTAGCCTGCAGACTGGCACCATCTGCACGACTCGTTCCCTAATGATCAGTAGCCTGCAGACTGGCACCATCTGCACGACTCGTTCCCTAATGATCAGTAGCCTACAGACCGGCACCATCTGCACGACTCGTTCCCTAATGATCAGTAGCCTACAGACCGGCACCATCTGCACGACTCGTTCCCTAATGATCAGTAGCCTACAGACCGGCACCATCTGCACGACTCGTTCCCTAACGATCAGTAGCCTACAGACTGGCACCATCTGCATGACTCGTTCCCTAACGATCAGTAGCCTACAGACTGGCCACATCTATAATTGGAACTACATCAAGGTATGGAAACGCCAGGCAAAGTTGGGGGGGCTCAACATGGCTATTTGCATTGTGAAAATGTTATGGGACGCTTCATGGATGGTTGGTCCCTCTCTCTGATGATGGACGGGGTGGTGCACACACATCGTAGAGGGTCGCTTTAAAATAGACCGTGATCTCACTCTGTTTCATGTCTCTGTTTAATAAAAAACGGTTCTACATATCAGAGAGTTGGCCTTTTTTAAAATTCGACTGTGTCTGGCTTTATGACAGACAGTGATTTGATCCGCTTGCTCTGAATCATCTCTTTGGTAATAATATGACTGTGTATGAGAAACGGCTTCACAGATGATTCCATTATGATTTCCAATATGATTCACACATCCCTCCCAATTGTCTGTGTCCCTATGGGCCCTGGTCAAAATTAGTGCACTATACAGGGAATAGGTTCCCATAGGGCTCTGGTCAAAAGAAGTGCACTATATAGGGATAAGGGTGCTATTTGGGACGTAACCGCGGTGATTGACTCATCAGCCATCAGTCTTTCTCTGTCAGTCATCTCCCTTAGACTCTGCGTGTGTGTGCGTGTTTCTCTCCCTCCGACTACCCAGTGTCTCTCTCTCTGTGTGTGTGTTTCTCTCCCTTCGACTACCCAGTCTCTCTCTCTCTGTGTGTGTGTGTGTTTCTCTCCCTTCGACTACCCAGTCTCTCTCTCTCTGTGTGTGTGTTTCTCTCCCTCAGACTACCCAGTCTCTCTGTGTGTTTCTCTCCATCCGACTACCCAGTCTCTCTCTGTGTGTTTCTCTCCATCCGATTACCCAGTCTCTCTGTGTTTCTCTCCATCCGACTACCCAGTCTCTCTCTGTGTTTCTCTCCTTCCGACTACCCAGTCTCTCTCTGTGTGTTTCTCTCCATTCGATTACCCAGTCTCTCTGTGTGTTTCTCTCCATCCGACTACCCAGTCTCTCTCTGTGTGTTTCTCTCCTTCCGACTACCCAGTCTCTCTCTGTGTGTTTCTCTCCATCCGACTACCCAGTCTCTCTCTGTGTGTTTCTCTCCTTCCGACTACCCAGTCTCTCTGTGTGTTTCTCTCCATCCGACTACCCAGTCTCTCTGTGTGTTTCTCTCCATCCGACTACCCAGTCTCTCTGTGTGTTTCTCTCCATCCGACTACCCAGTCTCTCTGTGTGTTTCTCTCCATCCGACTACCCAGTCTCTCTCTGTGTGTTTCTCTCCATCCGACTACCCAGTCTCTCTCTGTGTGTTTCTCTCCATCCGACTACCCAGTCTCTCTCTGTGTGTTTCTCTCCATCCGACTACCCAGTCTCTCTCTGTGTGTTTCTCTCCATCCGACTACCCAGTCTCTCTCTGTGTGTTTCTCTCCATCCGACTACCCAGTCTCTCTCTGTGTGTTTCTCTCCATCCGACTACCCAGTCTCTCTCTGTGTGTTTCTCTCCATCCGACTACCCAGTCTCTCTGTGTGTTTCTCTCCATCCGACTACCCAGTCTCTCTGTGTGTTTCTCGCCATCCGACTACCCAGTCTCTCTGTGTGTTTCTCGCCATCCGACTACCCAGTCTCTCTGTGTGTTTCTCGCCATCCGACTACCCAGTCTCTCTGTGTGTTTCTCGCCATCCGACTACCCAGTCTCTCTGTGTGTTTCTCGCCATCCGACTACCCAGTCTCTCTGTGTGTTTCTCGCCATCCGACTACCCAGGCTCTCTGTGTGTTTCTCGCCATCCGACTACCCAGTCTCTCCGTCATCTGTCGTTATCGTCCTACGCGTACTGTCTCATCACACATTTGCATATTCTCTCACGCTGATGACCTTTTAGAGAATCAAACCCAGATGTCTTCTACTGTTAGACATGAACGAGACGGAGGAGTGGACATGGACGACGCAGAGGAGTGGGAATAGGGGCAACGACGGAGAGGAGTGGGAATAGGGGCAACGACGGAGAGGGGGAATAGGGGCAACGACGGAGAGGAGTGGGAATAGGGGCAACGACGGAGAGGAGGGGGAATAGGGGCAACGACGGAGAGGACTGGGAATAGGGGCAACGACGGAGAGGACTGGGAATAGGGGCAACGACGGAGAGGGGGAATAGGGGCAACGACGCAGAGGAGTGGGAATAGGGGCAACGGCGGAGAGGAGTGGGAATAGGGGCAACGACGCAGAGGAGTGGGAATAGGGGCAACGACGGAGAGGAGGGGGAATAGGGGCAACGACGCAGAGGAGTGGGAATAGGGGCAACGACGGAGAGGGAATAGGGGCAACGACGCAGAGGAGTGGGAATAGGGGCAACGGCGGAGAGGAGTGGGAATAGGGGCAACGGCGGAGAGGAGTGGGAATAGGGGCAACGACGGAGAGGAGTGGGAATAGGGGCAACGACGGAGAGGAGTGGGAATAAGGGCAACGACGCAGAGGAGTGGGAATAGGGGCAACGACGGAGAGGAGTGGGAATAGGGGCAACGACGGAGAGGAGTGGGAATAGGGGCAACGACGGAGAGGAGTGGGAATAGGGGCAACGACGGAGAGGAGAGGGAATAGGGGCAACGACGCAGAGGAGTGGGAATAGGGGCAACGACGCAGAGGAGTGGGAATAGGGGCAACGACGGAGAGGAGTGGGAATAGGGGCAACGACGCAGAGGAGTGGGAATAGGGGCAACGGCGGAGAGGAGAGGGAATAGGGGCAACGACGGAGAGGAGAGGGAATAGGGGCAACGACGCAGAGGAGTGGGAATAGGGTCAACGACGGAGAGGAGTGGGAATAGGGGCAACGACGCAGAGGAGTGGGAATAGGGGCAACGACGGAGAGGAGTGGGAATAGGGGCAACGACGGAGAGGAGTGGGAATAGGGGCAACGACGGAGAGGAGTGGGAATAGGGGCAACGACGGAGAGGAGAGGGAATAGGGGCAACGACGCAGAGGAGTGGGAATAGGGGCAACGACGCAGAGGAGTGGGAATAGGGGCAACGACGGAGAGGAGTGGGAATAGGGGCAACGACGCAGAGGAGTGGGAATAGGGGCAACGGCGGAGAGGAGAGGGAATAGGGGCAACGACGGAGAGGAGAGGGAATAGGGGCAACGACGCAGAGGAGTGGGAATAGGGGCAACGACGGAGAGGAGTGGGAATAGGGGCAACGACGCAGAGGAGTGGGAATAGGGGCAACGACGGAGAGGAGGGGGAATAGGGGCAACGACGCAGAGGAGTGGGAATAGGGGCAACGACGGAGAGGAGTGGGAATAGGGGCAACGACGCAGAGGAGTGGGAATAGGGGCAACGACGCAGAGGAGGGGGAATAGGGGCAACGACGCAGAGGAGTGGGAATAGGGGCAACGACGGAGAGGAGGGGGAATAGGGGCAACGACGCAGAGGAGGGGGAATAGGGGCAACGACGCAGAGGAGTGGGAATAGGGGCAACGACGCAGAGGAGTGGGAATAGGGGCAACGACGGAGAGGAGGGGGAATAGGGGCAACGACGGAGAGGAGGGGGAATAGGGGCAACGACGCAGAGGAGTGGGAATAGGGGCAACGACGCAGAGGAGAGGGAATAGGGGCAACGACGCAGAGGAGTGGGAATAGGGGCAACGACGCAGAGGAGTGGGAATAGGGGCAACGACGCAGAGGAGTGGGAATAGGGGCAACGACGCAGAGGAGTGGGAATAGGGGCAACGACGGAGAGGAGGGGGAATAGGGGCAACGACGGAGAGGAGGGGGAATAGGGGCAACGACGCAGAGGAGTGGGAATAGGGGCAACGACGCAGAGGAGTGGGAATAGGGGCAACGACGGAGAGGAGTGGGAATAGGGGCAACGACGGAGAGGAGTGGGAATAGGGGCAACGACGGAGAGGAGTGGGAATAGGGGCAACGACGGAGAGGAGTGGGAATAGGGGCAACGACGCAGAGGAGTGGGAATAGGGGCAACGACGCAGAGGAGTGGGAATAGGGGCAACGACGCAGAGGAGGGGGAATAGGGGCAACGACGCAGAGGAGTGGGAATAGGGGCAACGACGGAGAGGAGTGGGAATAGGGGCAACGACGGAGAGGAGTGGGAATAGGGGCAACGACGCAGAGGAGTGGGAATAGGGGCAACGACGGAGAGGAGTGGGAATAGGGGCAACGACGCAGAGGAGTGGGAATAGGGGCAACGACGCAGAGGAGGGGGAATAGGGGCAACGACGGAGAGGAGTGGGAATAGGGGCAACGACGGAGAGGAGAGGGAATAGGGGCAACGACGCAGAGGAGTGGGAATAGGGGCAACGACGGAGAGGAGTGGGAATAGGGGCAACGACGGAGAGGAGGGGGAATAGGGGCAACGACGCAGAGGAGTGGGAATAGGGGCAACGACGCAGAGGAGAGGGAATAGGGGCAACGACGGAGAGGAGTGGGAATAGGGGCAACGACGGAGAGGAGGGGGAATAGGGGCAACGACGCAGAGGAGGGGGAATAGGGGCAACGACGGAGAGGAGTGGGAATAGGGGCAACGACGGAGAGGAGAGGGAATAGGGGCAACGACGGAGAGGAGAGGGAATAGGGGCAACGACGCAGAGGAGAGGGAATAGGGGCAACGACGGAGAGGAGTGGGAATAGGGGCAACGACGGAGAGGAGGGGGAATAGGGGCAACGACGGAGAGGAGAGGGAATAGGGGCAACGACACAGAGGAGTGGGAATAGGGGCAACGGAATAGGGGCAACATTCATTAGAATGTGCGTGTGTCATTAGAATGTGTGTGTGATTAGAATGTTTGTGTGTGTCATTAGAATGTGCGTGTGTGTGTGTCATTAGAATGTGTGTGTGTGTGTCATTATAATGTGTGAGGCTGTGTCCTTGTCAGAATGTGTTTGCGTAGCTCTGTGTCTGCATTTCTGTCTCTACTGTGTGTGTGCATCCCAAGTATTCATTTCAAATGTTTAATGTCCCATGTCCTTATGTGTGTGCCTTTCTTTCTCTGCGTTCTGTGTGGTCTCAACTCTCTCTCTCTCTCTATCTCAACTCTCTCTCTCTCTCTCCATCTCAACTCTCTCTCTCTCTCTCTCTCCATCTCAACTCTCTCTCTCTCTCTCCGTATAACCTCTCTCTCTCTCTCTCCGTATAACCTCTCTCTCTCTCTCTCCGTATAACCTCTCTCTCTCACCGTATAACCTCTCTCTCTCTCTCTCCGTATAACCTCTCTCTCTCCGTATAACCTCTCTCTCTCTCTCTCCGTATAACCTCTCTCTCTCCGTATAACCTCTCTCTCTCTCTCTCCGTATAACCTCTCTCTCTCTGTATAACCTCTCTCTCTCTCTCTCCGTATAACCTCTCTCTCTCTCTCTCCGTATAACCTCTCTCTCTCTCTCTCCGTATAACCTCTCTCTCTCTCTCTCTCTCCGTCTCACCTCTCTCTCTCTCTCTCTCTCCGTATAACCTCTCTCTCTCTCTCTCTCTCCGTATAACCTCTCTCTCTCTCTCTCTCTCCGTATAACCTCTCTCTCTCTCTCTCCGTATAACCTCTCTCTCTCTCTCCGTATAACCTCTCTCTCTCTCTCTCTCTCCGTATAACCTCTCTCTCTCTCACCGTATAACCTCTCTCTCTCTCTCTCCGTATAACCTCTCTCTCTCTCTCTCTCGGTCTCACCTCTCTCTCTCTCTCGGTCTCACCTCTCTCTCTCTCTCCGTCTCACCTCTCTCTCTCTCTCTCTCCGTCTCACCTCTCTCTCTCTCTCTCTCCGTATAACCTCTCTCTCTCTCTCACCGTATAACCTCTCTCTCTCTCTCTCTCCGTATAACCTCTCTCTCTCTCTCTCCGTATAACCTCTCTTTCTCTCTCTCCGTATAACCTCTCTCTCTCTCTCTCCGTCTCACCTCTCTTTCTCTCTCTCCGTCTCACCTCTCTCTCCGTCTCACCTCTCTCTCTCCGTCTCACCTCTCTCTCTCCGTCTCACCTCTCTCTCTCTCTCTCTCCGTCTCACCTCTCTCTCTCCGTCTCACCTCTCTCTCTCTCTCTCTCCGTCTCACCTCTCTCTCTCCGTCTCACCTCTCTCTCTCCGTATAACCTCTCTCTCTCTCTCTCCGTATAACCTCTCTCTCTCTCTCTCCGTATCACCTCTCTCTCTCTCTCTCTCTCCGTCTCACCTCTCTCTCTCTCTCTCTCTCTCCGTCTCACCTCTCTCTCTCTCTCTCTCTCCGTCTCACCTCTCTCTCTCTCTCTCTCTCCGTCTCACCTCTCTCTCTCTCTCTCTCTCCGTCTCACCTCTCTCTCTCTCTCTCTCTCCGTCTCACCTCTCTCTCTCTCTCTCTCTCCGTATAACCTCTCTCTCTCTCTCTCTCTCTCTCCGTATAACCTCTCTCTCTCTCTCTCTCTCTCCGTATAACCTCTCTCTCTCTCTCTCTCTCTCCGTCTCCCCTCTCTCTCTCTCTCTCTCTCTCCGTCTCACCTCTCTCTCTCTCTCTCTCTCTCCGTCTCACCTCTCTCTCTCTCTCTCTCTCCGTCTCACCTCTCTCTCTCTCTCTCTCTCCGTCTCACCTCTCTCTCTCTCTCTCTCTCCGTCTCACCTCTCTCTCTCTCTCTCTCTCCGTCTCACCTCTCTCTCTCTCTCTCTCTCCGTCTCACCTCTCTCTCTCTCTCTCTCTCCGTCTCACCTCTCTCTCTCTCTCTCTCTCCGTCTCACCTCTCTCTCTCTCTCTCTCTCCGTCTCACCTCTCTCTCTCTCTCTCTCTCCGTCTCACCTCTCTCTCTCTCTCTCTCTCCGTCTCACCTCTCTCTCTCTCTCTCTCTCTCCGTCTCACCTCTCTCTCTCTCTCTCTCTCTCCGTCTCACCTCTCTCTCTCTCTCTCTCTCTCCGTCTCACCTCTCTCTCTCTCTCTCTCTCTCTCCGTATAACCTCTCTCTCTCTCTCTCTCTCTCCGTATAACCTCTCTCTCTCTCTCTCTCTCTCCGTCTCACCTCTCTCTCTCTCTCTCTCTCTCTCCGTATAACCTCTCTCTCTCTCTCTCTCTCTCCGTCTCACCTCTCTCTCTCTCTCTCTCTCCGTCTCACCTCTCTCTCTCTCTCTCTCCGTCTCACCTCTCTCTCTCTCTCTCTCCGTCTCACCTCTCTCTCTCTCTCTCTCCGTCTCACCTCTCTTTCTCTCTCTCTCCGTCTCACCTCTCTTTCTCTCTCTCCGTCTCACCTCTCTCTCTCCGTATAACCTCTCTCTCTCTCTCTCCGTATAACCTCTCTCTCACCGTATAACCTCTCTCTCTCTCTCTCTCTCCGTATAACCTCTCTCTCTCTCTCTCCGTATAACCTCTCTCTCTCTCTCTCTCTCTCCGTATAACCTCTCTCTCTCTCTCTCCGTATAACCTCTCTCTCTCTCTCTCTCTCCGTATAACCTCTCTCTCTCTCTCTCTCTCTCTCCGTATAACCTCTCTCTCTCTCTCTCTCCGTATAACCTCTCTCTCTCTCCGTATAACCTCTCTCTCTCTCTCTCTCTCCGTCTCACCTCTCTTTCTCTCTCTCTCCGTCTCACCTCTCTTTCTCTCTCTCCGTCTCACCTCTCTTTCTCTCTCTCCGTCTCACCTCTCTCTCTCTCTCGCTCTCTCGCTCTCTCGCTCTCTCGCTCTCTCGTTCTTTCTCTTTCTTTCTTTCTTTCTTTCTTTCTCTTTCTTTCTCTCTTTTTCTCTCTTTCTCTTTCTTTCTCTTTCTTTCTCTCTTTTTCTCTCTTTCTCTCTCTTTCTCTCTCTTTCTCTTTCTCTCTCAATTCAAGGGGCTTTATTGTCATGGGAAACACATGTTTACATTGCCAAAGCAAGTGAAATAGATAATAAACAAAAGTGAAATGAACAATAAAAAAGATGAACAGTAAACATTACACTCATTCCAAGCGTATGAAGACATTTCAAATGTCATTATATCTATATACAGTGTTGTAAAGATGTGAAAATAGTTAAAATACAAAAGGGAAAATAAATAAACATAAATATGGGTTGTATTTACAATGGTGTTTGTTCTTCACTGGTTGCCCTTTTCTTGTGAGAACAGGTCACAAATCTTGCTGCTGTGATGTCACACTGTGGTATTTCACCCAGTAGATATGGGAGTTTATCAAAATCGTATTTTTTGTTTTCAAATTCTTTGTGGGTCTGTGTAATCTGAGGGAAATATGTGTCTCTATTATGGGGCGGCAGGTAGGCTAGTGGTTAGAGCATTGGGTCAGTAACCGAAAGGTTGCTGGATCGAATCCCGAGCTGCTAAGGTAAAAAATCTGTCATTCTGTAAATTAGAATTTGTTCTTAACTTCTTCGGGGTAGGGGGCAGCATTTTCACTTTTGGATAAATAGCATGCCCAAATTCAACTGCCTGCTACTCCTCCCAGAATATAAGATGTGCATATTATTAGTAGATTTGGATAGAAAACAACACTCTGAAGTTTCTAAAACTGTTTGAATGATGTCTGTGAGTATAACAGAACTTATGTAGCAGGCAAAACACCGAGGACAAACCATTCAGAATTTAAATTTTTTTGAGGTCACTGTCTTTTCAATGATATTTCATTGAGACACCAGATTTCTAAGGGACTTGTTTGCAGTTCCTACCGCTTCCACTGGATGTCACCAGTCTTTGGAAATTGGTTGAGGTTATTCCTTTGTGTAATGAAGAAGTACGGCCATCGTAAATGAGGGTCACTTGAAGTAAATTGTTTGAGAGAGGCACATTACCAGAAAAGTTACGTCAGTTTGTTTTCTTTTTGTATTGAACACAGATCATCCCATCTTCAAATTGATCGATTATTAACGTTTAAAAATACCTAACGTTGTATTACAAAAGTAGTTTGAAATGTTTGGTAAAGTTTACATGTAACTTTTGATATATTTTGTAGTGACGTTGCGCAAGTTGGAAGCTGTGTTTTTCTGGATGAAATGCGCCTAATAAATTGACATTTTGGATATATATCGACGGAATTAATCGAACAAAAGGACCATTTGTGATGTTTATGGGATATATTGGAGTGCCAACAAAATAATTTCGTCAAAGGTAAGGCATGATTTATATTTTTATTTCTGCGTCTTGTGTCGTGCCTGCAGTGTTGAAATATGCTACTCTCTTTGTTTACTGTTGTGCTATCATCAGATAATAGCATCTAATGCTTTCGCCGAAAAGCCTTTTTGAAATCTGACATGTTGGCTGGATTCACAACGAGTGTAGCTTTAATTTGGTATCTTACATGTGTGATTTAATGAAAGTTAGATTTTTATATCATTTTATTTGAATATGGCGCTCTGTATTTTCCCTGGCTATTGGCCGGGGGGACGATTGCGTCCCACCTGCCCCAGAGAGGTTTTAACTCGCTTGCCTAGTTAAATAAAGGTTAAAAATGATCATTTTTAAATAGATTTGGCAGGAGGTTAGGAAGTGCAGTTCAGTTTCCACCTCATCAAATAAAATAAAATCAAATGTATTTGTCACAAACACATGGTTAGTAGATGTGAGTGTAGTGAAATGCTTGTGCTATTAGTTAGGCAAGATGCAGTAGATGGTATAGAGTACAGTATATACATATACATATGAGATGAGTAATGTAGGATATGTAAACATTATATAAAGTGGCATTGTTTAAAGTGGCTAGTGATACATTTATTACATCAGTTTTTCCATTATTAAAGTGGCTGGAGTTGAGTCAGTATGTTGGCAGCAGCCACTCAATGTTAGTGATGGCTGTTTAACAGTCTGATGGCCTTGAGATAGAAGCTGTTTTTCAGTCTCTCGGTCCCTGCTTTGATGCACCTGTACTGACCTCGCCTTCTGGATGATAGCGGGGTGAACAGGCAGTGGCTCGGGTGGTTGTTGTCCTTGATGATCTTTTTGGCCTTCCTGTGACATCGGGTGGTGTAGGTGTCCTGGGCCGCAGGTAGTTTGGCCCCGGTGATGCGTTGTGCAGACCTCACTATCCTCAGGAGAGCCTTACGGTTGTGGGCAGAGCAGTTGCCGTACCAGGCGGTGATACAGCCCGACAGGATGCTCTCGATTGTGCATCTAGGGTTGTGGGCAGTAGCCTGTCTTCTCTTGAGAGCCAGGTTTGCCTACGGCGGCCTTTCTCAATAGCAAGGCTATGCTCACTGAGTCTGTACATAGTCAAAGCTTTCCTTAAGTTTGGGTCAGTCACAGTGGTCAGGTATTCTGCCACTGTGTACTCTCTGTTTAGGGCCAAATAGCATTCTAGTTTGCTCTGTTTTTTTGTTAATTCTTTCCAATGTGTCAAGTAATTATCTTTTTGTTTTCTCATGATTTGGTTGGGTCTAATTGTGCTGTTGTCCTGGGGCTCTGTGGGGTCTGTTTGTGTTTGTGAACAGAGCCCCAGGACCAGCTTACTTAGGGGACTCTTCTCCAGGTTCATCTCTCTGTAACTGATGCCTTTGTTATGGAAGGTTTGGGAATCGCTTTCTTTGGCTGTAGAATTTAACGGCTCTATTCTGGATTTTGATAATTAGCGGGTATCGGCCTAATTCTGCTCTGCATGCATTATTTGGTGTTTTGCGTTGTACATGGAGGATGTTTTTGGAGAATTCTGCATGCAGAGTTTCAATTTCAATTTGGTGTTTGTCCCATTTTGTGATTTCTTGGTTGGTGAGCGGACCCCAGACCTCACAACCATAAAGGGCAATGGGTTCTATAACTGATTCAAGTATTTTTAGCCAGATCCTAATTGGTATGTTGAATTTTATGTTCCTTTTGATGGCATAGAAGGCCCTTCTTGCCTTGTCTCTCAGATCGTTCACAGCTTAGTGGAAGTTACTTGTGGCGCTGATGTTTAGGCCGAGGTATGTATAATTTATTGTGTGCTCTAGGGCAACGGTGTCTAGATGGAATTTGTATTTGTGGTCCTGAGAATTGGTCCTTTTTTGGAACACCATTATTTTTGTCTTACTGAGATTTACTGTCAGGGCCCAGGTCTGGCAGAATCTGTGCTGAAGATCTAGGTGCTGCTGTAGGCCCTTATTGGTTGGGGACAGAAGCACCAGATCATCAGCAAACAGTAGACATTTGACTTCAGATTCTAGTAGGGTGAGGCCTGGTGCTGCAGACTGTTCTAGTGCCCGCGCCAATTCATTGATATATATGTTGAAGAGGGTGGGGCTTAAGCTGTATCCCTGTCTTCCCTCTGGGAAGAAATATCAGTTTTTTGCCAATTTTAACCTCACACTTTTTGTTTGTGTACATGCATCTTATAATGTTGTATGTTTTCCCACCAACACCACTTTCCATCAATTTGTATAGCAGATCTTAATGCCAAATTGAGTCAGGTTTTTTGAAAATCAAACCAATCATGACAAGACTTTGCTTTTGTTTTGTTTGTTTGTCAGTTAGGGTGTGCAGGGTGAATATGTGGTCTGTCGTACGGTAATTTGGTAAAAAGCCAATTTGACATTTGCTCAGTACATTGTTTTCACTGAGGAAATGTACAAGTCTGCTGTTAATGAAAATGCAGAGGATTTCCCCAAGGTTGCTGTTGACGCATATCCCACTGTAGTTATTAGTATAAAACTTATATCCACCTTTGTGGATTGGGGTGATCAGTCCTTGGTTCCAAATAAGATGCCAGAGCTGAGGATGATGTTAATAACTAGTTTTAGCCAATTGGAATTTGTGGTCTGTATATTTGATCATTTCATTGAGGATTCCATCAACACCACAGGCCTTTTTGGGTTGGAGGGTTTTTATTTTGTCCTGTAGTTCATTCAAGGCAATTGGATAATCCAGTGGGTTCTGGTAGTCTTTAATAGTTTATTCTAAGATTTGTATTTGATCATGTATAGGTTTTTGCTGTTTGTTCTTTGTTATAGAGCCAAAAAGGTTGGATCTCTTTCTCTTTTCTCTGTCTCTGTCTCGCTCTCTCACCATCTCACCCCTCTCTCAATTCCATTCAATTTGCTTTATTGGCATGATGTAACAATGTACATATTGCCAAAGCTACATTGGAGATTTACAATATTAACATAATTAATAGTAATAATCAATATTGTCAACAGGACAACAGTAACAACAATTACCAAGGGTCAAAATAACCATACATTGAACAATAACAATAAGCATACAGTAGAGGACATGTGCAGGTTGATTGGTCTGTCAGACACTGTCCCTCATCTTATGGCAGGCAGCAATGTAGTGCGCTGCCAACCCACAGCTCTCTGCGTCCTCCCCCAAAAGGACGGGAAACCTGGAAATTTGGGGAAATGACACTCTCTAATTGTTTTATATTTTTGACATTTTGTCAGGAAATGCAGCTCTGTCTCGGGTTCTGCTGTGGTGCAGTGGTTGCACAGCCTTTCCTCTACGGGGAGCCAGGTTTTCCTGTGTCTACCCTTCTCAATGGCAAGGCTGTGCTCATGAACCTCTACTTTGTCAAGGTTTTTCTAAGGTTTTGATCAGTAACCATGGTCAAATATTTAGCCACGGTGTACTGTCGATTTAGGGCCAGATAGCACTGCATTTTGCTTTGTGTTTGTGCTTGTGTTTCCCAATAAGTAATGTAGTTTTGTTTTGACTGTGTTGTAATTTGGTTTATTCTGATTGATTGGATGTTCTGGTCCTGAGGCTTCAGTGTGTTAGTAGAACAGGTTAGTGAACTCAGCCCCAGGACCAGCTGGATAAAGGGACTGAGGCTTCAGTGTGTTAGTAGAACAGGTTAGTGAACTCAGCCCCAGGACCAGCTGGATAAAGGGACTGAGGCTTCAGTGTGTTAGTAGAACAGGTTAGTGAACTCAGCCCCAGGACCAGCTGGATAAAGGGACTGAGGCTTCAGTGTGTTAGTAGAACAAGTTAGTGAACTCAGCCCCAGGACCAGCTGGATAAAGGGACTGAGGCTTCAGTGTGTTAGTAGAACAGGTTAGTGAACACAGCCCCAGGACCAGCTGGATAAAGGGACTGAGGCTTCAGTGTGTTAGTAGAACAGGTTAGTGAACTCAGCCCCAGGACCAGCTGGATGAGGGTCCTGAGGCTTCAGTGTGTTAGTAGAACAGGTTAGTGAACTCAGCCCCAGGACCAGCTGGATGAGGGGACTGAGGCTTCAGTGTGTTAGTAGAACAGGTTTGTGAACTCAGCCCCAGGACCAGCTGGATGAGGGTCCTGAGGCTTCAGTGTGTTAGTAGAACAGGTTTGTGAACTCAGCCCCAGGACCAGCTGGATGAGGGTCCTGAGGCTTCAGTGTGTTAGTAGAACAGGTTAGTGAACTCAGCCCCAGGACCAGCTGGATGAGGGGACTGAGGCTTCAGGGTGTTAGTAGAACAGGTTTGTGAACTCAGCCCCAGGACCAGCTGGATGAGGGGACTGAGGCTTCAGAGTGTTAGTACAACAGGTTAGTGAACTCAGCCCCAGGACCCGCTGGATGAGGGGACTGAGGCTTCAGTGTGTTAGTAGAACAGGTTAGTGAACACAGCCCCAGGACCAGCTGGATGAGGGTCCTGAGGCTTCAGTGTGTTAGTAGAACAGGTTAGTGAACTCAGCCCCAGGACCAGCTGGATGAGGGGACTCTTTTCTTTGCTCAGCTCTTGGCATTGCAGGGCTTGGTAATGATATGAGAGGGCTCACTGTATTTTAGATTTAGGTTTCCAAAACTTAATTAATCTTTTTTTTGCTTTTATTATTAGTGGATATTGGCCTCTAATGACATTAACATCCGGCGCTGACAGAGATGGCCGCCTCGTTTTGCGTTCTACAAGCATTTCGCTACACATCTGCTAACCGTGTGTATGTGACCAATACAATTTGATTTGATTTGATTTTGCCCTGCATGCATTGTTTGTAGTTTTTATTCTGGACATGTAGGAGAATCTTATAGAACTCTGCATGCAGGGTTCCCATTGGGTGAAATCTTGCAGGTGAACCCCACACCTCGCTGCCATGAAGTGCAATTGGTTCAATGGCACATTCAATTAGTTTTATCCAAATTTTAATAGGTATTTCAATTAGAATTTCGTTTTTTAATGGCTCTCTCCATGTCTCTCTCTCTCTCTCTCTCTCTTTTCTATCAATTCAATTTCAATTCAAGTGCTTTATTGACGTTGGAAACCAAAGCAAGTGAAATAGATAAGAAAATCATGTAACAGTAAACAGTACACTCAAATGTCATATTATGTACCTCTGTCTCTCTGTCTCTCTGTCTCTCTGTCTCTGTCTCTCTCTCTCTCTCTCTCTCTCTCTCTCTCTCATTTTATTTCACCTTTATTTAACCAGGTAGGCTAGTTGAGAATAAGTTCTCATTTACAACTGCGACCTGGCCAAGATAAAGCAAAGCAGTTTGACACATACAACAACATAGAGCTTAGCTTTTAGCATAGCTTTTAAAGCATAGCTTTACCTAGCAGAGACTTGTAGATGACCTGGAGCCAGTGGGTTTGACGACGAGTATGAAGCGAGGGCCAGCCAACGAGAGCATACGAGTAGTATATGGGGCTTTGGTGACAAGACGGAGGGCACTGTGATAGACTGCATCCAATTTGTTGATTAGAGTGTTGGAGGCTATTTTGTAAATGACATCGCTGAAGTCGAGGATCGGTAGGATAGTCAGTTGTACGAGGGTATGTTTGGCATCATGAGTGAAGGAGGTTTTGTTTTGCGAAATAGGAAGCCGATTCTAGATTTAGATTTTGGATTGGAGATGTTTTATGTGAGTCTGGAAGGAGAGTTTACAGTCTAACCAGACACCTAGGTATTTGTAGTTGTCCACATATTCTAGGTCAGAACTGTCCAGAGTTGTGGTGCTGGACTGGCGGGTAGGTGCTGGCAGCGATCGGTTGAAGAGCATGCATTTAGTTTTACTTGCATTTAAGAGCAGTTGGAGGCCACTGAAGGAGAGTTGTATGGCATTGAAGCTTGTCTGGAGGTTAGTTAAAACTTATTATGGCTGCAGTCCCATTAACGGGATCGATATGACAACAGCCAGTCGAAGTGCAGGGCGCCAAATTCAAAAAACAGAAATCTCATAATTAAAATTCCTCAGACATTCATGTGTTTTATATCATTTTAAAGGTAATCTTGTTGTTAATCCCACCAAAGTGTCCGATTTCAAATAGGCTTTTCAGCGAAAGCACTACAAACGATTATGTTAGGTCACCACAAAACCACAATAATCACAGCCATTTTTTCCAGCTAAAGATAGCTTCACAAAAACCAGAATAGAGATTAAATTAATCACTAACCTTCGATTATTTTCATCAGATGACACTCATAGGACTTCATGTTACACAATACATGCATGTTTTGTTTGATTAAGTTCATATTTATATAAAAAAATCTGAGTTTACATTGAGGCGTTAGATTCACTAGTTCCAAAAACATCAAGTGACTTTGCATAGCCACATCGTTTCAACAGAAATACTCAACATAAATATAAATGATAATACAAGTAATACACATAGGATTATAGATATACCTCTTCTTAATGCAACCGCTGTGTCAGATTTCAAAAAAACTTTACGGAAATATAAACCATGCAATAATCTGAGACGGAGCTCAGATGATTAGCCAAATTAGCCACCATGTTGGACTCAACAGAAACCAGAAAATACATGATAAATGTTTCCTTACCTTTGATGAATTCATCAGAATGCAGTCCTAGGAATCCCAGGTCCACAATAAATGCTTGATTTGTTCGTTCATGTCCGTTTATTTATGTCAAATTAGCTACTTTCGAATTGTTTACCAAATACCCTAACCAAAGTCTCAAAGCGCGACCACTATAACGTGACGAAATGTCCAAACGTTCCGTTACAGTCAGTAGAAACATGGCAAACGATGTACTGAATCAATCTTTAGAATGTTGTTAACTTCTCACGAGTCACCATCCCCGATCCGGGAGCACCCTCATCAGTAAAAAAGCTGACTAGCATAGCCTAGCATAGCGCCACAAGTAAATACTAGCATCTAAATATCATTAAATCACAAGTCCAAGACACCAGATGAAAGATACACATCTTGTGAATCCAGCCATCATTTCTGATTTTTAAAATGTTTTACAGGGAAGACACAATATGTAAATCTATTAGCTAACCACGATAGCAAAAGACACCACTTCTATACTCCACCATTTTTTTTACTCCATCAGCAGCTATCACAAATTCGACCAAATAAAGATATAAATAGCCACTAACCAAGAAACAACTTCATCAGATGTCAGTCTGATAACATATTTATTGTATAGCATATGTTTTGTTAGAAAAATGTGCATATTTCAGGTATAAATCATAGTTTACCATTGCAGCCACCATCACAACTCTCACCAAAGCAACTAGAATAACTACAGAGACCAACGTGAATTACCTAAATACTCATCATAAAACATTTCTGAAAAATACACAGCGTACAGCAAATGAAAGACAAAGATCCTGTGAATCTAGCCAATATTTCAGATTTTTTAAGTGTTTTACAGCGAAAACACAATATAGCATTATATTAGCTTACTACAATAGCCAACCACACAACAGCATTGATTCAAGCCAACAATAGCGATAACGTATAAACCAGCAAAAGATATTAATTTTTTCACTAACCTTCTCAAACTTCTTCAGATGACAGTCCTATAACATCATATTACACAATGCATATAGAGTTTGTTCGAAAATGTGCATATTTAGCGGCACAAATCGTGGTTATACAATGAGAATAGTAGCCAAGCTGCCAACAATATGTCGGGAGAAATCTTGGGAGAGGCACCTATTGTAATCAGTAACTAATCATAAACTTGACTAAAAAATACTGGTTGGACAGCGAATGAAAGATACATTAGTTCTTAATGCAATCGCTGTGTTAGATTTTTAAAATTAACGTTACTACGACCTACAGCGTGCGTTAAAGCGAGACCGCACCGAAATTAATGGCGGAATATGCATTTTACATTTTTCAACAGAACAACGAATTAACATCATAAATAGTTCTTACTTTTTGATGAACTCCCATCAGAATCTTGGGAAAGTTGTCCTTTGTTCAAAAGAATCGTTGCTCGGTTGTAGAATGTAGTCTTCAACTTTGGAATTAGCAGTAAACATTAGCCATGTGGCTAAGACGTGTCCAACTCCCTAGAACGCAGCACAAATAAATACCCGAAAAATCGCAATATACTGATATAAACTGATATAACTCGGTTTAAAATAACAACATTATGATGTCTTTAACACCTATATCGAATAAAAACAGAGCCGGATATATCTATGGGCTATAACCGGAGCTTTCTAGAACGACATGCCGAGGTCCTTTTTGCGTCATGGCGAAAAGGAGAAAGAGAGTACACCAGGTTGCCAGCCTATTTATAGGCCTTCAGATCTGCCTAGCGACTCCATTTCAATTCTCACTATTCGCTGACATCCAGGAGAAGGCGTATGCAGTGCATCTCAACCAATAGAAGACAGGCAAATTAATAAACCGACCGCAGAACAGCTTGCAGAATTCAGCATTCTCACATCCTCATAGGAAAATTCCTCCAACTCCAGTTCTGTTTCACTCACAGATATAATTCAAACGGTTTTAGAAACTAGAGAGTGTTTTCTATCCAATAGTAATAATAATATGCATATTGTACGAGCAAGAATTGAGTACGAGGCAGTTTAATTTGGGAACGAAATTATTACAAAGTGCAAACAGCACCCCCTATTGAGAAAAAGTTAACATACATCTTGAATAACGTTCCAACCGGAGAATTAAATCGACTTCAATTGAGAGATGGAACAGAGCTGCCTCTCACGTGAACACGCGTGTTGAATGCATGGTCACCTCATGGCACCTCATACTAAATTCTGTCTCCTTCGACCCCCCCCTTTACATTAGAGTCATCAGACTTAGTTCTATTGACTGTTGACATCTAGTGGAAGCCGTAGGAAGTGAAAACCCATCCATATCTCTCTGTATTTTGAATAAGAGCTTGGTTGAAAATATGGCACCCACCCCCAGAAAAAATCCAAACAGGAAGTGGAACTTCTCAGGTTTTTGCCTGCCATATGAGTTCTGTTAATCTCACAGACTTAATTCAAACAGTTTTAGAAACTAGAGAGTGTTTTCTATCCAATACTAATAATAATATGCATATATTAGCAACTGAGACTGAGGAGCTGGCCGTTTACAATGGGCACCTTTCATCCAAGCTACTCAATACTGCCCCTTCAGCCATAAGAAGTTAACACAGTGTCCAAAGAAGGTCCAGAGGTATACAGAATGGTGTCGTCTGCGTAGAGGTGTATCAGAGACTCACCAGCAGCAAGAGCAACAGCATTGATGTATACAGAGAAGAGAGTCGGCCCGAGGATGGAACCCTGTGGCACCCCCATAGAGACTGCCAAAGGTCCGGAGAACAGGCCCTCCGATTTGACACACTGAACTCCATCTGAGAAGTAGTTGGTGAACCATGCGAGGCAATCATTTGAGAAACCAAGGCTGTCGAGTCTGCATATAAGAATGTGGTGATTTACAGAATCGAAAGCCTTGGCCATGTCGATGAATACGGCTGCACAGTAATGTCTCTTATCGATGGCGGTTATGATATCGATTAGGACCTTGAGCGTGGCTGAGGTGCACCCATGAGCGTGGCTGAGGTGCACCCATGAGCGTGGCTGAGGTGCACCCCTTCTTCGCTCTGCATAGCGGAGAAGGTACGGTGGGATTCGAAATGGTCGGTAATCTGTGTGTTAACTTGGCTTTTGAAGACCTTAGAAAGGCAGGGTAGGATAGATATAGGTCTGTAGCAGTTTGGGTCTAGAGTGTCTCCCCCTTTGAAGAGGGGGATGACCGCGGCAGCTTTTCAATCTTTGGGAATCTCAGACGATACGAAAGAGAGGTTGAACAGGCTAGTAATAGGGGTTGCAACAATTTCGGCAGATAATTTTCGAAAGAGAGGGTCCAGTTTGTCTAGCCCGGCTGATTTGTAGGGGTCCAGATTTTGCAGCTCTTTCAGAACATCAGCTATCTGGATTTTGGTGAAGGAAAAATGGGGAGGCTTGGGCGAGTTGCTGTGGGGGGTGCAGGGCTGTTGACCGGGGTAGGGGTAGCCAGGTGGAAAGCATGGCCAGCCGTAGAAAAATGCTTATTGAAATTCTCAATTTATAGTGGATTTATTGGTGGTGACAGTGTTTCCTAGCCTCAGAGCAGTGGGCAGCTGGGAGGAGGTGCTCTTATTCTCCATGGATTTTAGTGTCCCAGAACTTTTTGGAGTTTGTGCTACAGGATGCACATTTCTGTTTGAAAAAGCTAACCTTAGCTTTCCTACCTGCCTGTGTATATTGGTTCCTAACTTCCCTGAAAAGTTGCATATCACGGGGGCTATTGGATGCTAATGCAGAACGCCACAGGATGTTTTTATGCTGGTCAAGGGCAGTCAAGTCTGGGGTGAACCAAGGGCTATATACTGTATGTTCCTTGTTCAATTTTTTTTGGGCATATTTAAGATGGTGAGGAAGGCTCTTTTAAATAAGAATAACCAGGCATCCTCTACTGACGGGATGAGGTCAATATCCTTCCAGGATACCCGGGCCAGGTCGATTAGAAAGTTCTGCTCGCTGAAGTGTATTAGGGAGCGTTTGACAGTGATGATTTGACCACAGACCCATTACGGATGCAGGCAATGAGGCAGTGATCGCTGAGATCTTGGTTGACAACAGCAGAGGTGGATTTGAAGGGCAAGTTGGTTAGGATGATATCTATGAGGGTGCTCGTGTTTACAGATTTGGGGTTGTACCTGGTGGGTTCATTGATCATTTGTGTGAGATTGAGGGCACCAAGCTTAGATTGTAGGATGGCCGGGGTGTTAAGCATGTCCCAGTTTAGGTCACCTAGCAGCACGAGCTCTGAAGATAGATGGGGGGGAAATCAATTCACATTTGGTGTCCAGGGTACAGCTGGGGGCAGAGGGAGGTCTATAGCAAGCGGAAACGGTGAGAGACTTGTTTCTGGAAAGGTGCATTTTTAAAAGTAGAAGCTCGAATTGTTTGGGTACAGACCTGGATAGTAAGACAGAACTCTGCAGGCTATCTTTGCAGTAGATTGCAACACCGCCCCTTTTGGCAGTTCTATCTTGTCGGAAAATGTTATAGTTAGGGATGGAGATTGCAGAGTTTTTTTGTGGTTTTCCTAAGCCAGGATTCAGACACGGCTAGAACATCCGGGTTGGCAGAGTGTGCTAAAGCAGTGAGTAAAACAAACTTAGGGAGGAGGCTTCTAATGTTAACATGCATGAAACCAAGGCTATTACGGTTACAGAAGTCAACAAATGAGAGCACCTGGGGAGTGGGAGTGGAGCTAGGCACTGCAGGACCTGGATTAACCTCTACATCACCAGCGGAGCAGAGGAGGAGTAGGATAAGGGTACGGCTAAAGAATATAAGAACTGGTCGTCTAGTACGTTCGGAACAGAGAGTAAAAGGAACAGGTTTCTGGGCGTGGAAGAATAGATTCAAGGCATAATGTACAGACAAAGGTAAGGTAGGATGTGAGTACATTGAGGTAAACCTAGGCATTGAGTAATGATGAGAGAGATATTGTCTCTAGAGATGTTTAAACCAGGTGACTGCATATGTGGGAGGTGGAACAACATGGTTGGTTAAGGCATATTGAGCAGGGCCAGAGGCTCTACAGTGAAATAAGACATTAATCACTAACCAGGACAGTAATGGACAAGGCATATTGATATTAGGGAGAGGCATGCGTAGCCGGGTGATAAATAGGGGTCCAGTGAGTGGTTGGGCTGACTGGAGACACGGCGATTCAGACAGCTAGCAGGCCGGGGCTAGCAAGCTAGCAGAAGGGCCTTAGAGGGTCAGGAGTTTTTTCACTCGGATTGCAGCTGCAATGATCCAGGTGAAAAGGTTCAGAGCTTGTGGTAGGAATCCGAGGATATGGAGAGCAAATAGTTCCGGTATGGCGAGAGCTTTCCGAGCTAAAGGTTAGCTGATGACCGCTAGCAGTGGTTAGCTGACTACTAGCTAGTAGCTAGTGAGCTGGCTAGCTTCTGTTGGGGGATTCCGGTTCCGAGGTAAATAAAAATTCTTTAGAAAAAAAGATCCACACCACATTGGGTGAGGTGGGTTGCAGGAGAGTAAGTTGAGGTTTAGAAAAATATGAAAAATATATTAGAAGATATATATATATACATGGGACACGACAAGACGAAGGACAAAGACGTCTGACTGCTACGCCGTCTTGGTTTGGGAACTCTCTCTCCATCTCACCTCTATCTCACCCCCCCCCCCCCCCCCCCCCCCCACTCCGTCTCCCCGCTCCCTCTCCCCAATCTCTCCTCTTGTCATTGTGAGTACAGTAGGCTCATTATACTCTATCATACTCTATTATCAGCCCTGTCTACAACCAAACCAGCTTAAAACCCCAAACGGCAAGCAATGCAGGTGTAGAAGCACGGAGACTAGGAAAAACTCTCTAGAAAGGCCAGAACCTAGGAAGAAACCAGGCTATGAGGGGTGGCCAGTCCTCTTCTGGCTGTGCCGGGTGGAGATTATAACAGAACATGGCCAAGATGTTCAAATGTTCATAGATGACCAGCAGGGTCAAATAATACAAATCACAGTGGTTGTCGAGGGTGCAACAGGTCAGCACCTCAGGAGTAAATGTCAGTTGGCTTTTCACAGCCAATCATTCAGAGTATCTCTACCGCTCCTGCTGTCTCTATTGAGTTGAAAACAGCAGGTCTGGGACAGGTAGCACGTCCAGTGAACAGGCCAGGGTTCCATAGCCACAGGCAGAACAGTTGAAACTGGAGCAGCAGCATGACCAGGTGGACTGGGGACAGCAAGGAGTCATCAGGCCAGGTAGTTCTGAGGCATGGTCCTAGGGCTCAGGTCCTCCGAGAGAGAGAAAGAGAGAATTAGAGACAGCATACTTAAATTCACACAGGACACCGGATAAGACAGGAGAAATACTCCAGATATAACAGACTGACCCTAGCCCCCCGACACATAAACTACTGCAGCATAAATACTGGATGCTGAGACAGGAGGGGATCGGGAGACACTGTGGCCCCATCCGATGATACCCCCAGACAGGACCTAACAGGAAGGATATAACCCCACCCACTTTGCCAAAGCACAGCTCCCACACCACCAGAGGGATACCATCAACCACCAACTTACTACCCTGAGACAAGGCCGAGTATAGCCCACAAAGATCTCCCCCATGGCACGAACCCGAGGGGGGGTGCCAACACAGATAGGAGGATCACGTCAGTGACTCAACCGACTCAAGTGACGCACCCCTCCTAGGGATGGCATGGAAGAGCACCAGTAAGCCAGTGACTCAGCCCCTGTAATAGGGTTAGAGGCAGAGAATCCCGGTGGAGAGAGGGGAACCAGCCAGGCAGAGACAGCAAGGGCAGTTCGTCACTCCAGTGCCTTTCCATTCACCTTCACACTACTGGGCCAGACTACACTCAATCATATGACCTACTGAAGAGATAAGTCTTCAGTAAAGACTTAAAAGTTGAAACCGAGTCTGCGTCTCTCACATGGATAGGCAGACCGTTCCATAAAAATGGATCTCTATAGGAGAAAGCCCTGCCTCCAGCTGTTTGCTTAGAAATTCTATGGACAATTAGGAGGCCTGCGTCTTGTGACCGTAGCGTACGTGTAGGTATGTAAGGCAGGACCAAATCAGAAAGATAGGTAGGAGCAAGCCCATGTAATGTTTTGTAGGTTAGCAGTAAAACCTTGAAATCAGCCCTAGCCTTAACAGAAAGCCAGTGTAGAGAGGCTAGCACTGGAGAAATATGATCACATTTTTTGGTTTGAGTCAGGATTCTAGTAGCCGTGTTTAGCACTAACTATCCGGGTAGCCGGAAGGTAGAGCATTGCAATAGTTTAACCTAGAAGTAACAAAAGCATGGATTCATTTTTTTGTTTTTGGACAGCAGCTGTCCCTCTCATGAAATTATGCATGTAAAGCAACCAGCTGTCATGATATGAGGCCTAGCCATGTAAAGTAACCAGCTGTCCCTGTTATGATATGTGGGTAAAACAAAGCGTGAATTAAAAGTACGTATCTCAGAGCATCGTAGCACCACTAAAAATTTGACTTACCCATTTGCGGCCTACTTTTTGGAAGCAAACCACTCGATTTCGTCTCTGCGTTATATTGGCATCGAACATGTCACCCTCCCTAGGAGAGGGGGTGACCTTGATACTTTATCTTCTTATGGCTGCAGGGGCAGTATTGAGTAGCTTGAATGAAAGGTGCACAGAGGTGCCCAGAGTAAATTGCCTGCTCCTCAGTCATAGTTGCTAATATATGCATATTATTATTAGTATTGGATCTGAGGTTTCTAAAACTGTTTGAATTATGTCTGTGAGTATAACAGAACTCATATGGCAGGCAAAAACCTGAGACAAAATCCAAACAGGAAGTGGGAATTCTGAGGCTGGTCGATTTTCAACCAAGATCCTATTGAATTCACAGCGAGATATGGATGAGTTTGTACTTCCTACGGCTTCCACTAGATGTCAACAGTCTGTAGAACCTTGGCTGATGCCTCTACTGTGAAGGAGGGCCAAATGAGAGGGGAATTAGTCAGGTCTGCTATGTCCTGACCATGCGTGTTCACATGAGAGAGCTCTGTTCCATCGCTCATCTGAAGTCAATGTAATTCTCCGGTTGGAACGTTATTCAAGATTTATGTTAAAAACATTCTGAAGATTGATTCAATACATCGTTTGACATGTTTCTACTGACTGTTACGGAACCTTTGGACATTTTGTCAGCTTTTAGTGAACGCGCTTCCTGACGTTGGATTTGTTTACCAAAACAAAGGTAAGTCCTGGGAGTGCATTCCGACGAAGATCAGCAAAAGTAAGTGAAGATTTATAATGCTGTTTATGAGTTTTGTTGACTGCACAATTTGGCGGGTAACTATGGCTTGCTTTTGTGGCTGAACGCTGTTTTCAGATGATTGAATATTGTGCTTTTGCCGTAAAGCTTTTTGAAATCTGACACAGCGGTTGCATTAAGAACAAGTGTATCTTTAATTCTATGTAAAACATGTATCTTTCATCAAAGTTTATGATGAGTATTTCTGTTATTTGACGTGGCTCTCTGCAATTTCTCCGGATATTTTGGAGGCATTTCTGAACAGGGCGCCAATGTAAACTGAGGTTTTTGGATATAAATATGAACTTAATCGAACAAGACATATATGTATTGTGTAACATGAAGTCCTATGAGTGTCATCTGATGAAGATCATCAAAGGTTAGTGATTAATTTTATCTCTTTGTGCTTTTTGTGACTCCTCTCTTTGGCTGGAAAAATGGCTGAATTTTTCTGTGAGTTGGTGGTGACAACATAATCGTTTGTGGTGCTTTCGCTGAAAAGCCTATTTGAAATCGGACACTTTGGTGGGATTAACAACAAGATGACCTTTAAAATTATATCAGATACATGCATGTTTGAGGAATTTTAATTATGAGATTTCTGTTGTTTGAATTTGGCGCCCTGCACTTTCACTGGCTGTTGTCATATCATCCCGTTAATGGGATTGCAGCCATAAGAAGTTATTTTTAAAACGAGAGGCTGCCTGGATCTTTAATTTAAAGACCGTTGCTCCCTTCGGTCTCAATGTAGACTTTGATCTGAAGCCATTCTTGTGATTATTGTGACTTTGCCATTGTAATTGTTTGTAAACTTGTGTAGTCTAAAATTAATCTATGATCGTATGCTATCCATTTTTTTTGTATGCTGTTCTTTGTATGCCATTTTAATATTTGAGAATGATATGAGGCCATGTAAAGCAACCAGCTGTCCCTGTCATGGTTTGAAGCAATGTAAAGCAACCAGCTGTCCCTGTCATGATATGAGGCCATGTAAAGTCAACTATCTGTCCCTGTCATGAGGCCATGTAAAGTCAACCAGCTGTCCCTGTCATGATATGAGGCCATGTAACGTCAACTATCTGTCCCTGTCATGATATGAGGCCATGTAAAGTCAACCAGCTGTCCCTGTCATGATATGAGGCCATGTAAAGTCAACCAGCTGTCCCTGTCATTGTCATGAGGCCATGTAAAGCAACCAGCTGTCCCTGTCATGATATGAGGCCATGTAAAGCAACCAGCTGTCCCTGTCATGATTTGAGGCCATGTAAAGTCAACCAGCTGTCCCTGTCATGATTTGAAGCCATGTAAAGTCAACCAGCTGTCCCTGTCATGATATGAGGCCATGTAAAGTCAACCAGCTGTCCCTGTCATGATTTGAAGCCATGTAAAGTCAACCAGCAGTCCCTGTCATGATATGAGGCCATGTAAAGTCAACCAGCTGTCCCTGTCATGATATGAGGCCATGTAAAGTCAACCAGCTGTCCCTGTCATGAGGCCATGTAAAGTCAACCAGCTGTCCCTGTCATGATATGAGGCCATGTAAAGTCAACCAGCTGTCCCTGTCATGATATGAGGCCATGTAAAGTCAGGTGGAAAAATTACAACTGATCCATTTTTTTTCTCTCCCAAAATTGCAAATAAAAAACAAAAGGTATGTCAATGAAATAAATATATGTAAATAAATATAAATAAATAAATATAAATATATATATTTTTAAAAGCATTTTCAGCAGGAGGAAAAACGTGACCTCCATGGCTCGCTCCGTAATAGTTTTTCTTCACTGTATTTTTTAACAAAACAGATTAACTTTGAAGTCCAAAGTGTAGTAAAACACACACACACATGAAATCAGTTATTGACACGGACAGATGATCGAAATGCTACGAACCAAGTGGTTGTGAGTTCAAATCCCAGTTGAGCACATGTTAAATAATAATGACTGTATAAATAAACATACACAATGTATGGCAAAATATGTCACGTGTTTAAGTTGAAAACACTATGCTTAAAGCGCGGAGTGTCACAATGACTCATCTCGGTTTGCAGGGCATCACTTGTGAAATCTCATGTGAGAAATTGAATCCACATGTGACACCATGTATGAAATCATGTGGTTTTTCTGTTCTCCTTCTGTTCTCCTTCTGCCTCTCCATCTCTATCCTCGTCTCTTTTCCTCAAGTCCTTCCATCTGTTCTCTCTTTCTATCCCTCACACATCCATGCCTAGCTACACTCCTGTCTCTCTCGTGCTCTCACTCTCTCTCACTCTCTCTCTGTCTCTCTCTGTCTCTCTCAATTCAATTCAATTCAAGGGGCTTTATTGGCATGGGAAACATGTGTTAACATTGCCAAAGCAAGTGAGGTAGACAATACACAAAAGTGAAACAAACAATACAAATTAACAGTAAACATTACACATACAGAAGTTTCAAAACAATAAAGACATTACAAATGTCATATTATATATATACAGTGTTGTAACAATGTACGAATGGTTAAAGCACACAAGTTAAAATAAATAAGCATAAATATGGGTTGTATTTACAATGCTGTTTGTTCTTCACTGGTTGACCTTTTCTTGTGGCAACAGGTCACAAATCTTGCTGCTGTGATGGCACACTGTGGAATTTCACCCAGTAGATATGGGAGTTTATCAAAATTGGATTTGTTTTCGAATTCTTTGTGGATCTGTGTAATCTGAGGGAAATATGTCTCTCTAATATGGTCATACATTGGGCAGGAGGTTAGGAAGTGCAGCTCAGTTTCCACCTCATTTTGTGGGCAGTGAGCACATAGCCTGTCTTCTCTTGAGAGCCATGTCTGCCTACGGCGGCCTTTCTCAATAGCAAGGCTATGCTCACTGAGTCTGTACATAGTCAAAGCTTTCCTTAAGTTTGGGTCAGTCACAGTGGTCAGGTATTCTGCCACTGTGTACTCTCTGTTTAGGGCCAAATAGCATTCTAGTTTGCTCTGTTTTTTTGTTAATTACTTGACACATTGGAAAGAATTATCTTTTTGTTTTCTCATGATTTGGTTGGGTCTAATTGTGCTGTTGTCCTGGGGCTCTGTGGGGTGTGTTTGTGTTTGTGAACAGAGCCCTAGGACCAGCTTGCTTAGGGGACTCTTCTCCAGGTTCATCTCTCTGTAGGTGATGGCTTTGTTATGGAAGGTTTGGGAATCGCTTCCTTTTAGGTGGTTGTAGAATTTAACGGCTCTTTTCTGGATTTTGATAATTAGTGGGTATCGGCCTAATTCTGCTCTGCATGCATTATTTGGTGTTCTACGTTGTACACGGAGGATATTTTTGCCATGAGCGTGGCTGAGGTGCACCCCTTCTCCGCTCTGCATAGCGGAGAAGGTACGGTGGGATTCGAAATGGTCGGTAATCTGTGTGTTAACTTGGCTTTTGAAGACCTTAGAAAGGCAGGGTAGGATAGATATAGGTCTGTAGCAGTTTGGGTCTAGAGTGTCTCCCCCTTTGAAGAGGGGGATGACCGCGGCAGCTTTCCAATCTTTGGGAATCTCAGACGATACGAAAGAGAGGTTGAACAGGCTAGTAATAGGGGTTGCAACAATTTCGGCAGATAATTTTCGAAAGAGAGGGTCCAGTTTGTCTAGCCCGGCTGATTTGTAGAGGTCCAGATTTTGCAGCTCTTTCAGAACATCAGCTATCTGGATTTTGGTGAAGGAAAAATGGGGAGGCTTGGGCGAGTTGCTGTGGGGGGTGCAGGGCTGTTGACCGGGGTAGGGGTAGCCAGGTGGAAAGCATGGCCAGCCGTAGAAAAATGCTTATTGAAATTCTCAATTTATAGTGGATTTATTGGTGGTGACAGTGTTTCCTAGCCTCAGAGCAGTGGGCAGCTGGGAGGAGGTGCTCTTATTCTCCATGGATTTTAGTGTCCCAGAACTTTTTGGAGTTTGTGCTACAGGATGCACATTTCTGTTTGAAAAAGCTAACCTTAGCTTTCCTACCTGCCTGTGTATATTGGTTCCTAACTTCCCTGAAAAGTTGCATATCACGGGGGCTATTGGATGCTAATGCAGAACGCCACAGGATGTTTTTATGCTGGTCAAGGGCAGTCAAGTCTGGGGTGAACCAAGGGCTATATACTGTATGTTCCTTGTTCAATTTTTTTTGGGCATATTTAAGATGGTGAGGAAGGCTCTTTTAAATAAGAATAACCAGGCATCCTCTACTGACGGGATGAGGTCAATATCCTTCCAGGATACCCGGGCCAGGTCGATTAGAAAGTTCTGCTCGCTGAAGTGTATTAGGGAGCGTTTGACAGTGATGATTTGACCACAGACCCATTACGGATGCAGGCAATGAGGCAGTGATCGCTGAGATCTTGGTTGACAACAGCAGAGGTGGATTTGAAGGGCAAGTTGGTTAGGATGATATCTATGAGGGTGCTCGTGTTTACAGATTTGGGGTTGTACCTGGTGGGTTCATTGATCATTTGTGTGAGATTGAGGGCACCAAGCTTAGATTGTAGGATGGCCGGGGTGTTAAGCATGTCCCAGTTTAGGTCACCTAGCAGCACGAGCTCTGAAGATAGATGGGGGGGAAATCAATTCACATTTGGTGTCCAGGGTACAGCTGGGGGCAGAGGGAGGTCTATAGCAAGCGGAAACGGTGAGAGACTTGTTTCTGGAAAGGTGCATTTTTAAAAGTAGAAGCTCGAATTGTTTGGGTACAGACCTGGATAGTAAGACAGAACTCTGCAGGCTATCTTTGCAGTAGATTGCAACACCGCCCCTTTTGGCAGTTCTATCTTGTCGGAAAATGTTATAGTTAGGGATGGAGATTGCAGAGTTTTTTTGTGGTTTTCCTAAGCCAGGATTCAGACACGGCTAGAACATCCGGGTTGGCAGAGTGTGCTAAAGCAGTGAGTAAAACAAACTTAGGGAGGAGGCTTCTAATGTTAACATGCATGAAACCAAGGCTATTACGGTTACAGAAGTCAACAAATGAGAGCACCTGGGGAGTGGGAGTGGAGCTAGGCACTGCAGGACCTGGATTAACCTCTACATCACCAGCGGAGCAGAGGAGGAGTAGGATAAGGGTACGGCTAAAGAATATAAGAACTGGTCGTCTAGTACGTTCGGAACAGAGAGTAAAAGGAACAGGTTTCTGGGCGTGGAAGAATAGATTCAAGGCATAATGTACAGACAAAGGTAAGGTAGGATGTGAGTACATTGAGGTAAACCTAGGCATTGAGTAATGATGAGAGAGATATTGTCTCTAGAGATGTTTAAACCAGGTGACTGCATATGTGGGAGGTGGAACAACATGGTTGGTTAAGGCATATTGAGCAGGGCCAGAGGCTCTACAGTGAAATAAGACATTAATCACTAACCAGGACAGTAATGGACAAGGCATATTGATATTAGGGAGAGGCATGCGTAGCCGGGTGATAAATAGGGGTCCAGTGAGTGGTTGGGCTGACTGGAGACACGGCGATTCAGACAGCTAGCAGGCCGGGGCTAGCAAGCTAGCAGAAGGGCCTTAGAGGGTCAGGAGTTTTTTCACTCGGATTGCAGCTGCAATGATCCAGGTGAAAAGGTTCAGAGCTTGTGGTAGGAATCCGAGGATATGGAGAGCAAATAGTTCCGGTATGGCGAGAGCTTTCCGAGCTAAAGGTTAGCTGATGACCGCTAGCAGTGGTTAGCTGACTACTAGCTAGTAGCTAGTGAGCTGGCTAGCTTCTGTTGGGGGATTCCGGTTCCGAGGTAAATAAAAATTCTTTAGAAAAAAAGATCCACACCACATTGGGTGAGGTGGGTTGCAGGAGAGTAAGTTGAGGTTTAGAAAAATATGAAAAATATATTAGAAGATATATATATATACATGGGACACGACAAGACGAAGGACAAAGACGTCTGACTGCTACGCCGTCTTGGTTTGGGAACTCTCTCTCCATCTCACCTCTATCTCACCCCCCCCCCCACTCCGTCTCCCCGCTCCCTCTCCCCAATCTCTCCTCTTGTCATTGTGAGTACAGTAGGCTCATTATACTCTATCATACTCTATTATCAGCCCTGTCTACAACCAAACCAGCTTAAAACCCCAAACGGCAAGCAATGCAGGTGTAGAAGCACGGAGACTAGGAAAAACTCTCTAGAAAGGCCAGAACCTAGGAAGAAACCAGGCTATGAGGGGTGGCCAGTCCTCTTCTGGCTGTGCCGGGTGGAGATTATAACAGAACATGGCCAAGATGTTCAAATGTTCATAGATGACCAGCAGGGTCAAATAATACAAATCACAGTGGTTGTCGAGGGTGCAACAGGTCAGCACCTCAGGAGTAAATGTCAGTTGGCTTTTCACAGCCAATCATTCAGAGTATCTCTACCGCTCCTGCTGTCTCTATTGAGTTGAAAACAGCAGGTCTGGGACAGGTAGCACGTCCAGTGAACAGGCCAGGGTTCCATAGCCACAGGCAGAACAGTTGAAACTGGAGCAGCAGCATGACCAGGTGGACTGGGGACAGCAAGGAGTCATCAGGCCAGGTAGTTCTGAGGCATGGTCCTAGGGCTCAGGTCCTCCGAGAGAGAGAAAGAGAGAATTAGAGACAGCATACTTAAATTCACACAGGACACCGGATAAGACAGGAGAAATACTCCAGATATAACAGACTGACCCTAGCCCCCCGACACATAAACTACTGCAGCATAAATACTGGATGCTGAGACAGGAGGGGATCGGGAGACACTGTGGCCCCATCCGATGATACCCCCAGACAGGACCTAACAGGAAGGATATAACCCCACCCACTTTGCCAAAGCACAGCTCCCACACCACCAGAGGGATACCATCAACCACCAACTTACTACCCTGGGACAAGGCCGAGTATAGCCCACAAAGATCTCCCCCATGGCACGAACCCGAGGGGGGGCGCCAACACAGATAGGAGGATCACGTCAGTGACTCAACCGACTCAAGTGACGCACCCCTCCTAGGGATGGCATGGAAGAGCACCAGTAAGCCAGTGACTCAGCCCCTGTAATAGGGTTAGAGGCAGAGAATCCCGGTGGAGAGAGGGGAACCAGCCAGGCAGAGACAGCAAGGGCAGTTCGTCACTCCAGTGCCTTTCCATTCACCTTCACACTACTGGGCCAGACTACACTCAATCATATGACCTACTGAAGAGATAAGTCTTCAGTAAAGACTTAAAAGTTGAAACCGAGTCTGCGTCTCTCACATGGATAGGCAGACCGTTCCATAAAAATGGATCTCTATAGGAGAAAGCCCTGCCTCCAGCTGTTTGCTTAGAAATTCTATGGACAATTAGGAGGCCTGCGTCTTGTGACCGTAGCGTACGTGTAGGTATGTAAGGCAGGACCAAATCAGAAAGATAGGTAGGAGCAAGCCCATGTAATGTTTTGTAGGTTAGCAGTAAAACCTTGAAATCAGCCCTAGCCTTAACAGAAAGCCAGTGTAGAGAGGCTAGCACTGGAGAAATATGATCACATTTTTTGGTTTGAGTCAGGATTCTAGTAGCCGTGTTTAGCACTAACTATCCGGGTAGCCGGAAGGTAGAGCATTGCAATAGTTTAACCTAGAAGTAACAAAAGCATGGATTCATTTTTTTGTTTTTGGACAGCAGCTGTCCCTCTCATGAAATTATGCATGTAAAGCAACCAGCTGTCATGATATGAGGCCTAGCCATGTAAAGTAACCAGCTGTCCCTGTTATGATATGTGGGTAAAACAAAGCGTGAATTAAAAGTACGTATCTCAGAGCATCGTAGCACCACTAAAAATTTGACTTACCCATTTGCGGCCTACTTTTTGGAAGCAAACCACTCGATTTCGTCTCTGCGTTATATTGGCATCGAACATGTCACCCTCCCTAGGAGAGGGGGTGACCTTGATACTTTATCTTCTTATGGCTGCAGGGGCAGTATTGAGTAGCTTGAATGAAAGGTGCACAGAGGTGCCCAGAGTAAATTGCCTGCTCCTCAGTCATAGTTGCTAATATATGCATATTATTATTAGTATTGGATCTGAGGTTTCTAAAACTGTTTGAATTATGTCTGTGAGTATAACAGAACTCATATGGCAGGCAAAAACCTGAGACAAAATCCAAACAGGAAGTGGGAATTCTGAGGCTGGTCGATTTTCAACCAAGATCCTATTGAATTCACAGCGAGATATGGATGAGTTTGTACTTCCTACGGCTTCCACTAGATGTCAACAGTCTGTAGAACCTTGGCTGATGCCTCTACTGTGAAGGAGGGCCAAATGAGAGGGGAATTAGTCAGGTCTGCTATGTCCTGACCATGCGTGTTCACATGATGGAGCTCTGTTCCATCGCTCATCTGAAGTCAATGTAATTCTCCGGTTGGAACGTTATTCAAGATTTATGTTAAAAACATTCTGAAGATTGATTCAATACATCGTTTGACATGTTTCTACTGACTGTTACGGAACCTTTGGACATTTTGTCAGCTTTTAGTGAACGCGCTTCCTGACGTTGGATTTGTTTACCAAAACAAAGGTAAGTCCTGGGAGTGCATTCCGACGAAGATCAGCAAAAGTAAGTGAAGATTTATAATGCTGTTTATGAGTTTTGTTGACTGCACAATTTGGCGGGTAACTATGGCTTGCTTTTGTGGCTGAACGCTGTTTTCAGATGATTGAATATTGTGCTTTTGCCGTAAAGCTTTTTGAAATCTGACACAGCGGTTGCATTAAGAACAAGTGTATCTTTAATTCTATGTAAAACATGTATCTTTCATCAAAGTTTATGATGAGTATTTCTGTTATTTGACGTGGCTCTCTGCAATTTCTCCGGATATTTTGGAGGCATTTCTGAACAGGGCGCCAATGTAAACTGAGGTTTTTGGATATAAATATGAACTTAATCGAACAAGACATATATGTATTGTGTAACATGAAGTCCTATGAGTGTCATCTGATGAAGATCATCAAAGGTTAGTGATTAATTTTATCTCTTTGTGCTTTTTGTGACTCCTCTCTTTGGCTGGAAAAATGGCTGAATTTTTCTGTGAGTTGGTGGTGACAACATAATCGTTTGTGGTGCTTTCGCTGAAAAGCCTATTTGAAATCGGACACTTTGGTGGGATTAACAACAAGATGACCTTTAAAATTATATCAGATACATGCATGTTTGAGGAATTTTAATTATGAGATTTCTGTTGTTTGAATTTGGCGCCCTGCACTTTCACTGGCTGTTGTCATATCATCCCGTTAATGGGATTGCAGCCATAAGAAGTTATTTTTAAAACGAGAGGCTGCCTGGATCTTTAATTTAAAGACCGTTGCTCCCTTCGGTCTCAATGTAGACTTTGATCTGAAGCCATTCTTGTGATTATTGTGACTTTGCCATTGTAATTGTTTGTAAACTTGTGTAGTCTAAAATTAATCTATGATCGTATGCTATCCATTTTTTTTGTATGCTGTTCTTTGTATGCCATTTTAATATTTGAGAATGATATGAGGCCATGTAAAGCAACCAGCTGTCCCTGTCATGGTTTGAAGCAATGTAAAGCAACCAGCTGTCCCTGTCATGATATGAGGCCATGTAAAGTCAACTATCTGTCCCTGTCATGAGGCCATGTAAAGTCAACCAGCTGTCCCTGTCATGATATGAGGCCATGTAACGTCAACTATCTGTCCCTGTCATGATATGAGGCCATGTAAAGTCAACCAGCTGTCCCTGTCATGATATGAGGCCATGTAAAGTCAACCAGCTGTCCCTGTCATTGTCATGAGGCCATGTAAAGCAACCAGCTGTCCCTGTCATGATATGAGGCCATGTAAAGCAACCAGCTGTCCCTGTCATGATTTGAGGCCATGTAAAGTCAACCAGCTGTCCCTGTCATGATTTGAAGCCATGTAAAGTCAACCAGCTGTCCCTGTCATGATATGAGGCCATGTAAAGTCAACCAGCTGTCCCTGTCATGATTTGAAGCCATGTAAAGTCAACCAGCAGTCCCTGTCATGATATGAGGCCATGTAAACTCAACCAGCTGTCCCTGTCATGAGGCCATGTAAAGTCAACCAGCTGTCCCTGTCATGATATGAGGCCATGTAAAGTCAACCAGCTGTCCCTGTCATGATATGAGGCCATGTAAAGTCAACCAGCTGTCCCTGTCATGATATGAGGCCATGTAAAGTCAGGTGGAAAAATTACAACTGATCCATTTTTTTTCTCTCCCAAAATTGCAAATAAAAAACAAAAGGTATGTCAATGAAATAAATATATGTAAATAAATATAAATAAATAAATATAAATATATATATTTTTAAAAGCATTTTCAGCAGGAGGAAAAACGTGACCTCCATGGCTCGCTCCGTAATAGTTTTTCTTCACTGTATTTTTTAACAAAACAGATTAACTTTGAAGTCCAAAGTGTAGTAAAACACACACACACATGAAATCAGTTATTGACACGGACAGATGATCGAAATGCTACGAACCAAGTGGTTGTGAGTTCAAATCCCAGTTGAGCACATGTTAAATAATAATGACTGTATAAATAAACATACACAATGTATGGCAAAATATGTCACGTGTTTAAGTTGAAAACACTATGCTTAAAGCGCGGAGTGTCACAATGACTCATCTCGGTTTGCAGGGCATCACTTGTGAAATCTCATGTGAGAAATTGAATCCACATGTGACACCATGTATGAAATCATGTGGTTTTTCTGTTCTCCTTCTGTTCTCCTTCTGCCTCTCCATCTCTATCCTCGTCTCTTTTCCTCAAGTCCTTCCATCTGTTCTCTCTTTCTATCCCTCACACATCCATGCCTAGCTACACTCCTGTCTCTCTCGTGCTCTCACTCTCTCTCACTCTCTCTCTGTCTCTCTCTGTCTCTCTCAATTCAATTCAATTCAAGGGGCTTTATTGGCATGGGAAACATGTGTTAACATTGCCAAAGCAAGTGAGGTAGACAATACACAAAAGTGAAACAAACAATACAAATTAACAGTAAACATTACACATACAGAAGTTTCAAAACAATAAAGACATTACAAATGTCATATTATATATATACAGTGTTGTAACAATGTACGAATGGTTAAAGCACACAAGTTAAAATAAATAAGCATAAATATGGGTTGTATTTACAATGCTGTTTGTTCTTCACTGGTTGACCTTTTCTTGTGGCAACAGGTCACAAATCTTGCTGCTGTGATGGCACACTGTGGAATTTCACCCAGTAGATATGGGAGTTTATCAAAATTGGATTTGTTTTCGAATTCTTTGTGGATCTGTGTAATCTGAGGGAAATATGTCTCTCTAATATGGTCATACATTGGGCAGGAGGTTAGGAAGTGCAGCTCAGTTTCCACCTCATTTTTCAGGGCAGTGAGCACATAGCCTGTCTTCTCTTGAGAGCCATGTCTGCCTACGGCGGCCTTTCTCAATAGCAAGGCTATGCTCACTGAGTCTGTACATAGTCAAAGCTTTCCTTAAGTTTGGGTCAGTCACAGTGGTCAGGTATTCTGCCACTGTGTACTCTCTGTTTAGGGCCAAATAGCATTCTAGTTTGCTCTGTTTTTTTGTTAATTCTTTCCAATGTGTCAAGTAATTATCTTTTTGTTTTCTCATGATTTGGTTGGGTCTAATTGTGCTGTTGTCCTGGGGCTCTGTGGGGTGTGTTTGTGTTTGTGAACAGAGCCCTAGGACCAGCTTGCTTAGGGGACTCTTCTCCAGGTTCATCTCTCTGTAGGTGATGGCTTTGTTATGGAAGGTTTGGGAATCGCTTCCTTTTAGGTGGTTGTAGAATTTAACGGCTCTTTTCTGGATTTTGATAATTAGTGGGTATCGGCCTAATTCTGCTCTGCATGCATTATTTGGTGTTCTACGTTGTACACGGAGGATATTTTTGCAGAATTCTGCATGCAGAGTCTCAATTTGGTGTTTGCCCCATTTTGTGAAATCTTGGTTGGTGAGCGGACCCCAGACCTCACAACCATAAAGGGCAATGGGCTCTATGACTGATTCAAGTATTTTTAGCCAGATCCTAATTGGTATGTTGAAATTTATGTTCCTTTTGATGGCATAGAATGCCCTTCTTGCCTTGTCTCTCAGATCGTTCACAGCTTTGTGGAAGTTACCTGTGGTGCTGATGTTTAGGCCGAGGTATGTATAGTTTTTTGTGTGCTCAAGGGCAACGGTGTCTAGATGGAATTTGTGGTCCTGGCGACTGGACCTTTTTTGGAACACCATTATTTTGGTCTTACTGAGATTTACTGTCAGGGCCCAGGTCTCTCTCTCTCGCTCTCTGTCTCTCTCTCACTCTCTCTCTCTCTCTCACACTCTCTCTCTCTCTCTCTCACTCTCTCATGCTCTCTCTCACTCTCTCATGCTCTCTCTCGCTCTCACTCTCTCTCGCTCTCTCTCTCTCTCTCGCTCTCTTTCTCTCTCTCGCTCTCTTTCTCTCTCTCGCTCTCTTTCTCTCTCTCTCTCTCTCTTTCTCTCTCTCTCTCTCCCTCTTTTCTCTCTCCAGTGACTGAGACTTGATGACAGCAGATCATGTCTTCTCCCATCTGGACAGTGTTTGCACAGGAAGCATACACACAAACACACACACACCGCCCTCAGCTATAGAGAGTGCATTTCCACCATTTGTCTCATTGAGTTTTACTGCTATCAATTATTGCTTTGACCTCTCTCTCCTTCCCCCTCGCTCTCTCTCTCCTACCCCCCCGCCTCTCTCTCTCCTACCCCCCCGCCTCTATCTCTTCTACCCCCCACGCCTCTCTCTCTCCTACCCCGCCTCTCTCTCCTACCCCGCCTCTCTCTCTCCTTCCCCCTCTCTCCTCTCTCTCCGTTCTCTCTCCTACCCCCCCCCCTCTCTCTCTCTCCTTCCCTCTCTCTCTCTCTCTTTCTCTCTCCTACCCCCTCTCTCTCTCACTTTCTTTCTCTCCTTCCCCCTCTCTCCTTCCTTTCTCTCTCCTACCCCCCCCTCTCTCTCTCTCTCTCTCTCTCTCTCTCTCTCTCTCTCCTTCCCTCTCTCTCTCCTCCCCCCCCCTCTCTCTCCCCCCTTTCTCTCTCTCTCTCTCTCTCCCCCTTTCTCTCTCCTACCCTCCTCTCTCACTTTCTCTCTCTCTCCTTCCCCTTCTCTCCATCCATCCCTCCACCCTAGGGCCACAGTAGTCTCTTCACCAGAGCTTGTGTTTTAATGAGGAGCGATCTGTTTCTCAATTACTTCACCCAGGGCTTGTTCAGTCACCGTGCCGACCACTGATGGAATCACACCGGCCTTTTAGAATAACGTCTGTTCCTCTCATCACCGCGGTTACGCTACATTTACCTTTTTAATCGCCTGGGATCTAATCACCATGGTTATATGGTTATTACCACAGCATATACAAGTGCTGAACAGACAACGTGTCTCCTCAACAACACAGCACATTAAGTAACCTGCTGTGTGTGTGTGTGTGTGTGTGATGGCTATTACCACCACTGTGGATGAACTGTAAGGGTTGAGGTAATGGTAGGTAAAGGCCTCCATGTTTATCATGTCCGTGTCAACATGAAATATGACCCCCCCCCTCCTCTCAATCTCACTTCCTCTCACTTCCTCCTTTTATCCCATTATCCCTCTCTCTCCCTCAGCATCCCAAACCCTTATAGTTCAATTATTTATTGTATATTATTTGACCGGAGCTCCACTATGTAGGGAACAGTAGTGGACAAATATCTCAGATGTCGTTATGAGTCTAAGCATTGAACTTTCAAAGTGGCCTTTCCGTCCCCAGACAGAGGCCTGACGCGTTAACTGCAAAGCTACACACACACACACACACACACACACACACACACACACACACACACACACACACACACACACACACACACACACACACGTTTTTTATTTTTAAACACGGGTTGAATCTCCAGTTAGAAGGTAAAACAGTGGTGGAAAAAAGAGGCCTTTTATACTAGGAAGCTTGAGTTGTTGAATTTGGCAACTGAAAGAAAACGACAGGCAGAGGGACCAGGCCGCAGCGTCGTCACAGAAGGGTGATTTTCATCGAGAGGGGGAGAGAGAGTGGGAACAGAGGGGGAGAGAGAGTGGGAACAGAGGGGGAGAGAGAGTGGGAACAGAGGGGGAGAGAGAGTGGGAACAGAGGGGGAGAGAGAGTGGGAACAGAGGGGGAGAGAGAGTGGGAACAGAGGGGGAGAGAGAGTGGGAACAGAGGGGGAGAGAGAGTGGGAACAGGGGGGGAGAGAGAGTGGGAACAGGGGGGGAGAGAGAGTGGGAACAGGGGGGGAGAGAGAGTGGGAACAGGGGGGGAGAGCGAGTACAAGGGGCAGTGTAATGCAGTTTGACTCTGTGAATAGATGAGTCATTACACTAGCTGCTTTCTGTCTGTCCATATCAGACTCTGTTCAGTACAGCCACTGGCCTCTCCTACCCAACACAGTGTATCTCACTCACTCTCTCACTCTCTCACTCTCTCACTCTCTCACTCACTCACTCACTCACTCACTCACACACACACACACACACACACACACACACACACACACACACACACACACACACACACACACACACACACACACACACACACACACACACACACACACACACACACACACTAGCTCATATGGGTCTATGTCATTCATATTGCACTGATAAAATGAGTTCAGTTTAACAGTTCACTTCTAGATTTTGGTGAGCAAATATTTGTTTTAGTTAAGGATCAATATATTTATTTTTAATGGTTGTAAATCAGTATGTAGTTTAACAGTTTGGTTCCACCACATTAAGTATGTGGTTTTTCTAGAGTCAAATACTGTTTTATGCATGAGATTTTAATTCACATGGAGGTTCTATACTCTAACGTGATTCAAACCGTTCGTTTCCATTTCATACGAATTATATGGTATCAAATCAAATGTTATTGGTCACAGTCACATGGTTAGCAGATGTTAATGTGAGTGTAGTGAAATGCTTGTGCTTCTAGTTCCGACAGTGCAGTAATATCTAACATGTAATCTAACAATTTCACAACTACTACCTGATACACACAAATCTAAAGGGGTGAATGAGAATATGTACATAAAAAAATATATGAATGAGTGATGGTATAGAACGGCCTAGGCAAGATGCAGTAAATGGTATAGAGTACAGTATATACATGTGAGATGAGTAATGTAGGATATGTAAACATTATATAAAGTGGCATTGTTTTAAGTGTGTACATATAAATAGGCTTTTTTGTTTCAGTTGATATGATTTCTCTCTGGTTTCATGGCGATACACACTGCATGGCTGAACGGTCCCGTTCCTCCGTTCCAGACGTTCCGCCGTTCTACTGTTACGGTTCCGTGTCAGTGCAGATGTTTCATGTCGATTATGCTGATGCATGTATTTGTATAATTCTCTGCTTTGATGGACACATGGATTTCACTGCCTGTACTAGAGCATGAAACACACATCTGTGCTTTTGTTGTTGTCCATCTACCTTCTTCCTATTCATGTACTCTCCTCCTGCATCTCCTCACCATTTACTCTCCTCCTGCATCTCCTCACCATTTACCCTCCTCCTGCATCTCCTCACCATTTACTCTCCTCCTGCATCTCCTCACCATTTACTCTCCTCCTGCATCTCCTCACCATTTACCCTCCTCCTGCATCTCCTCACCATTTACCCTCCTCCTGCATCTCCTCACCATTTACTCTCCTCCTGCATCTCCTCACCATTTACTCTCCTCCTGCATCTCCTCACCATTTACTCTCCTCCTGCATCTCCTCACCATTTACTCTCCTCCTGCATCTCCTCACCATTTACTCTCCTCCTGCATCTCCTCACCATTTACTCTCCTCCTGCATCTCCTCACCATTTACTCTCCTCCTGCATCTCCTCACCATTTACTCTCCTCCTGCATCTCCTCACCATTTACTCTCCTCCTGCATCTCCTCACCATTTACTCTCCTCCTGCATCTCCTCACCATTTACCCTCCTCCTGCATCTCCTCACCATTTACCCTCCTCCTGCATCTCCTCACCATTTACTCTCCTCCTGCATCTCCTCACCATTTACTCTCCTCCTGCATCTCCTCACCATTTACTCTCCTCCTGCATCTCCTCACCATTTACTCTCCTCCTGCATCTCCTCACCATTTACTCTCCTCCTGCATCTCCTCACCATTTACTCTCCTCCTGCATCTCCTCACCATTTACTCTCCTCCTGCATCTCCTCACCATTTACTCTCCTCCTGCATCTCCTCACCATTTACCCTCCTCTTGCATCTCCTCACCATTTACCCTTCTCCTGCATCTCCTCACCATTTACCCTCCTCTTCCTCGTCCATCTATTCTTTCTTTCCTCGTCCTCCCCCTCTCCATCATATCTCCTTCATTTGAATTATGTTTTATGCTTCTCTCAATACCCTTCCTCCATTCTCACTCCGCACATGTCTCTCTCTGTCTCTCTCTGTCTCTCTCTGTCTCTCTCTGTCTCTCTCTGTCTCTCTCTCTGTCTCTCTCTCTGTCTCTCTCTGTGTCTCTCTCTGTGTCTCTCTCTGTCTCTCTCTGTGTCTCTCTCTGTGTCTCTCTCTGTGCCTCTCTCTCTGTCTCTCTCTCTGTCTCTCTCTCTCTCTGTCTCTCTCTGTGTCTCTCTCTGTGTCTCTGTGTCTCTCTCTGTGTCTCTCTCTGTGTCTCTCTCTGTGTCTCTCTCTCTGTCTCTCTCTCTGTCTCTCTCTGTCTGTCTGTCTGTCTGTCTGTCTGTCTGTCTGTCTGTCTGTCTGTCTGTCTGTCTGTCTGTCTGTCTGTCTGTCTGTCTGTCTGTCTGTCTGTCTGTCTGTCTGTCTGTCTGTCTGTCTGTCTGTCTCTCTGTCTGTCTGTCTGTCTCTCTGTCTCTCTCTCTGTCTGTAACGTTTTTGTCATGGGAAGGAGACCAAGGTGCAGCATGGTAGGCCTACATTCTTTTATTTAAATGTTCCACCAAGAAAAAACAAAACAACGAACGAAAAGCTTCTTCGTGCAAAATACATGCACTCAAACAAAGACAAGATCCCACACTGAAGGAGGGAATAAAAGGGCTGCCTAAGTATGATCCCCAATCAGAGACAAAGACAGCTGCCTCTGATTGGGAACCACACAAACACAAAGAAATAGAGAACATAGAATGCCCTCCCAAATCACACCCGACCTAACCAAACATAGAGAATAACAAGGATCTCTAAGGTCAGGGCGTGACACTGTCTCTCTCTCTCTCTTTGTTAACATCGTCAAAGCAAGTGAAGTGGATAATAAACAAAAGTTAAATCAAAATTAACAGTAAACATTACACTCACAGAAGTACCAAATGAATAACGACATTTCAAATGGCATTATGTATATATATACAGTGTTGTAACAATGTGCAAATAGTTAAAGTACAAAAGGGAAAATAAATAAACATAAATATGGGTTGTATTTACAATGGTGTTTGTTCTTCACTGGTTTCCCTTTTCTTGTGGCAACAGGTCTCATTCTGTCTCTCTCTCTCTCTCTCCTCCAGGTATGTCTGTGGTATATTAACTGTCTGTCTGTCTCTGTCTGTGTCTGTCTCTCTCTCTGTGTGTGTCTGTCTGTATGTGTCTCTCTCTCTGTCTCTCTCTCTGTCTTTGTCTCTGTCTGTGTCTCTGTCTGTCTGTCTCTCTGTCTGTCTCTCTGTCTGTCTCTCTGTCTGTCTCTCTGTCTGTCTGTCTGTGTCTGTGTCTCTGTCTGGGTCTCTCTGTCTGTGTCTGTCTTTCTGTCTTTCTTTCTCTCTGTGTGTGTCTGTCTGTATGTGTCTCTCTCTCTGTCTCTGTCTGTGTCTCTATCTGTCTGTGTCTCTATCTGTCTGTCTGTCTCTGTCTGTCTCTCTCTTTCTCTCTCTCTCTGTCTCTCTCTCTCCCCCCTCTGTCGTTCATAACCAATAACCAATGTCATGCTTCATTAAGCGGTCATTTGAGCGCGTGCAGGAACATCCAATCCTCCATCGTTAATTTCAACCTCGGCTGTTTCCCACGGCAACCGCTGTCCAGCGTTAGAACCATTAATGACATGTAGTACTAGACACCAGAATAAATCTCCAGCCTTAGACTGCCTGGAGTACCAGATGGACTGGGTTTGCACTCTTGTAACTACTCTATTGGTTCCACGGTGCCAGGCCGGCTCAATCAATCCCAGATAAAGTATTACAAATGATTTCAAATAGTATTTGAGCCTAGGTTTGCCAACAGACTTACTGAAGGTGTGTATTAATCAAATACAGTTCCCTGCTTCAAAAAAAATAAATACAGAATTTAAAAAATCGAAATCACAACCACTAGACAGAATCCACAAAACACTGTATGTAGGTGCTGTTTTGAGGGGTTAAAAAGGTCTTGTAAATCACACAGATGTCTAAATACTGTTTTCTACTCCACTTGGAATGTTAGTTCCATAATTCCGTTCTTATGGATTGTGATCACAGTGTAATCTCCATCTGTAATCCCTATTATAATATAGTAATATCCTTCCGTGGCACTTCTGTGTTGTGTCCGTGGCTGCTGTGCTGTTCGTTGCTACTTTACCTGCCAAACGTTTCACTTGTTGACCTTTTTTAACAAGTTTACCAACGTCTTAGTTTTGTCCTCATTCCATTTATTTCATAACTTTTTCACCCCGGATGCTTTATCCGGACATGGATCTGCAGGACCTCCACCGGCTGGAAAAAGCTAAATAACATGATGCTTTGTGATCGCAGTCGCTGTACTCACAATATACAGGAGAACTGTATCGCCGTGAGGTGAGGGATAACCGAGTTGCAATCCCATGCTTCAGACAAAATCGCTAGGCAAGGACGACTTCAGCGTAGGAATTGATTTAACGGCGTCTGTGTAAATACAGGCAGTATGTTAATGTTAATTAGGGGCGGCAGGGTAGCCTAGTGGTTAGAGCGTTGGACTAGTAACCGAAAGGTTGCAAGTTCAAATCCCTGAGCTGACAAGGTAAAAATCTGTCGTTCTGCCCCTGAACAGGCAGTTAACCCCCTGTTCCTAGGCCGTCATTGAAAATAGTAATTTGTTCTTAAATGACTTGCCGAGTTAAATAAAGGTTAAATAAAAAAATTAAAAAAATCACCCTGCACAGTCCTCGCAGCCGGACAATCTTCTCACCATTTCTGGAAAGAAATGCTTTCGGTGTGCTCAGCGTCGGAGTGCTCAGCGTCGGTGACTATCGATGATCGCTATGGGGCGACGTAGGCTTGTACACAATTGCCCAACCACAATCACACAACCTTGTTTTAGGAACATCAGGCAGGATTTAGGCTACCAACTGCCTAGCCAGTTGTTGCTCAATCTTGGGTGCAATGATCACACTGACTGACTGTGTGGAGGCTCATTGATTTAATGTTACGTTAGCCAACATGCTACACTGGTAAAGTAATAAAATATATAGCTGTCGGCTATATTAGCCACGACTTACCGTTCTTTGTGCAGCTTCAAATGTCGAACAAAGTTGGAAATTGTTGCGCCTCCGTCTGTAATTGTCTTCCCGCATGTTTTGCAAGTTGCAATCCGTTATTTTGTTGATACAGTGTCGTCTTTATATCCGAAAATAATAATTTTGGGTATCATCTTTCCAAGGGCTCCATCTGAATTCACCCAACTTTTTCTCAGCTGGCACAATTTGATTGGCTGCTGTCCGATTCAAACTGTAATCCGTTAAATTAAGACTTGATGCGCTGCACATTTTTTTAAATAGCATCATTTTTTATATTTGCGCTTGGGGAGGGTATCAAGTCAGGTTGGGGAGGGTATCAAGTCAGGTCGAGTCATAAGGCTCAAGTCCAAGTCAAGTCACGAGTCATTGGTGTCAAATTCGAGTTGCAAGTCATCATATTTGTGACTCGAGTCTCAGTCATGTGACTCGAGTCCACACCTCTGCTGTTTACCAGGGGGCAGGGCTACCGACGTTAAGGCTAATCTGAAGATGGTGCTGGCTAAGGCTAAAACTGGCGAGTGTAGGGATATTGTTATCCACGTCAGCACCAACGATGTTAGGATGAAACAGTCAGAGGTCACCAAGCTAAACATAGCTTCAGCGTGTAAATCAGCTAGAAAGATGTGTCGGCATCGAGTAATTGTCTCTGGCCCCCTCCCAGTTAGGGGGAGTGATGAGCTCTACAGCAGATTCTCACAACTCAATCACTGGTTGAAACATTTTTCTACCCCGGCCAAAAGATAGAATTTGTAGATAATTGGCCCTCCTTCTGGGACTCACCCACAAACAGGACCAAGCCTGAGGAGTGACAGACTCCATCCTAGCTGGAGGGGTGCTCTCATCTTATCTATCAACATAGACAGGCTTCTCCTCTTGCTCCACTATGAGATAGAGTGCAGGCCAGGCAGCAGGCTGTTAGCCAGCCCCCCAGCTTAGTGGAGTCTGTCCCTAGCACAGTAAGTGTAGTCAGCTCAGTTTCCCCCATCGAGACCGTGTCTCTGCCTCAGTCTAGGTCGGGCAAAAATAAACATGGCGCTGTTTTTCTTAGCAATCTCACTGGAATAAAGACCTCCTCCATTCCTGTCATTTATTCAAAGAGAGAGGACTACTTGATGTTACTTTGACTGCCTTGGATGTGAGGGATCTTAGTCATTGAAATAATCACTGATCATAAACTTGATGTGATTGGCCTGACTGGCCTGACTGAAACATGGCTTGAACCTGATGAATTTATTACGTTAAATGAGGCCTCTACCTGGTTACACTACTGACCGTATCCCCTGTGTATCCCGCAAAGGCGGAGGTGTTGCTAACATTTATAACAGCAAATGTACATTTACGGAAAACGATTACTGCGTCTTTTGAGCTTCTAGTCATGAAATCTATGCAGCTTCCTCGATCACTTTTTATAGCTACTGTTTACATGCCTTCTGGACCGTATACAGCGTTCCTCACTGAGTTCCCTGAATTCCTTTCAGACCTCGTAGTCATGGCAGATAATATAACAATTTTGGTGACTTCAATATTCACATGGAAAAGTCCACAGACCCACTCCAAAAGGCTTTCGGAGCCATCGTCGACTCATTTGGTTTTGTCCAACATGTCTCCGGACCTACTCACTGCCACAGTCTGGACCTGGTTTTGTCCCGTGAAATAAATATTGTGGATCTTAGTGTTTTTCCTCGTAATCCTGGACTATAGGACCACCATTTTATTACATTTGCATACGCAACAAATAATTTGCTTAGATCCCAAACAAGGATCATCAAAAGCCGTGCTATGAATTCTCAGACATCTCAAATATTACTAGATGCCCTGCCAGACTCCCTCCAACTACCCAAGGACGTTGGAGAACAACGCTGAATCACTTAACTGAAGAAACTTAACCTTGATGCAGTTGCACCTCCTCAAAACAAAAATAATTTGACGCGAGAAATGGTCTCCCAGAAAATACCAGAGCCCTGAAGCTTCCAGAAAATTGGAACGAAAATCGAGCCAAATTGGATATCTTCCAACTAGCTTGGAAAGACCGTCCCATGCCCTCACTGCTGAAAGGAAAGACCGTCCCATGCCCTCACTGCTGAAAGGAAAGACCGTCCCATGCCCTCACTGCTGAAAGGAAAGACCGTCCCATGCCCTCACTGCTGAAAGGAAAGACCGTCCCATGCCCTCACTGCTGAAAGGAAAGACCGTCCCATGCCCTCACTGCTGCTCGATCTGCTTTTCCAAGGAAGTGGATGGCGGCAAATGTTTTACTTTTAAACTCGGACAAAACAGAGATGCTAGTTGTTCTAGGTCCCAAGAAACAAAGAGATCTTCTGTTGGATCTGACACCCATCCCTCCCTCCACCCATCCCTCCCTCCCTCCATCCATCCCTCCCTCCACCCATCCCTCTCTCCACCCATCCCTCTCTCCACCCATCCCTCTCTCCACCCATCCCTCTCTCCACCCATCCCTCTCTCCACCCATCCCTCTCTCCACCCATCCCTCTCTCCACCCATCCCTCTCTCCACCCATCCCTCCCTCCACCCATCCCTCCCTCCATCCATCCCTCCCTCTCTCCATCCATCCATCCCTCCCTCTCTCCATCCATCCCTCTCTCCACCCATCCCTCTCTCCACCCATCCCTCTCTCCACCCATCCCTCTCTCCACCCATCCCTCTCCACCCATCCCTCTCTCCACCCATCCCTCTCTCCACCCATCCCTCTCTCTCCATCCATCCCTCTCTCTCATCCATCCCTCTCTCTCATCCATCCCTCTCTCTCCATCCCTCTCTCCACCCATCCCTCCCTCCACCCATCCCTCCCTCCACCCACCCATCCCTCCCTCCCTCCCTCCCTCCCTCCCTCTCTCCATCCATCCATTCCTCCCTCTCTCCACCCATTCATCCCTCTCTCCACCCATCCCTCTCTCCACCCATCCCTCTCTCCACCCATCCCTCTCTCCACCCATCCCTCTCTCCACATCCATCCCTCTCTCCACCCATCCCTCTCTCCACATCCATCCCTCTCTCTCCACCCATCCCTCTCTCTCCACCCATCCCTCTCTCTCCACCCATCCCTCTCTCTCCACCCATCCCTCTCTCTCCACCCATCCCTCTCTCTCCACCCATCCCTCTCTCTCCACCCATCCCTCTCTCTCCATCCATCCCTCTCTCTCCACCCATCCCTCTCTCTCCATCCATCCCTCTCTCTCCATCCATCCCTCTCTCTCCACCCCTCCACCCATCCCTCCACCCATCCCTCCACCCCTCCACCCATCCCTCCACCCCTCCACCCATCCCTCTCTCCACCCATCCCTCTCTCCACCCATCCCTCTCTATATCCACCCATCTCTCTCCACCCATCCCTCTCTCCACCCATCCCTCTCTCCACCCATCCCTCTCTCCACCCATCCCTCTCCACCCATCCCTCTCCACCCATCCCTCTCCACCCATCCCTCTCTCCACCCATCCCTCTCTCCCCCCATCCCTCTCTCCACCCATCTCCCTCTCCACCCATCCCTCTCCACCCATCCCTCTCCACCCATCCCTCTCCACCCATCCCTCTCCACCCATCCCTCTCCACCCATCCCTCTCCACCCATCCCTCTCTCCCCCCATCCCTCCCTCCCTCTCTCCACCATCTCTCTCTCTCATCTTTCTTCATCCTTCTCTCTCTCTCTCTCTTCAATTCCCTCTAACCTATGACCCTGTAGGAGTGAGAGTGAAGTCTTCTGGGAGGTGTAGGCGTAGGGAACACAGTGGATGTGAGCCTCGTAGGGAACACAGAGCCTCGTAGGGAACACAGAGCCTCGTAGGGAACACAGTGGTTCTGCTGGAGCTGTTATTGTAGGTGAGCCTCATATGTTTCTCTGCCATTCACAGCATGTGTACACACACACACACACACACACACACACACACACACACACACACACACACACACACACACACACACACAAGTGATACAGGGGGGGCTGGTGGAGCAAGAAAAGAGTCATGTGAAAACACTAAAATGGGGGGGGGGGGGGGGGGGGGGGGTGAATCTTTAAGAAGAAGGATAGAGAGGCTGAGTGATAATCCAATCTGTTTGTCAGCAGTTATGCCTCAGTGCTCGTGTGTGTGTTTTCTGGTCAGAACAGATAAAACACACGAATGTGGTGAGCCTCACACTCTTTCACACCATACTGAGGTCACAAGCCTCTCTCTTTTTCTCTCTGACTCCCCCCCCCTCTCTCGCTCTCTCTCTCTCTCTCTCTCGCTCTCTCCCTCTCTTTCTCTCTGACTTCCCTCCTCTCTCTCGCTTGCTCTCTCACTCTCTCTCTTGCTCTCGCTCTCTCTTGCTCTCGCTCTCTCGCTTGCTCTCTCACTCTCTCTCTTGCTCTCGCTCTCTCTTGCTCTCGCTCTCTCTTGCTCTCGCTCTCTCTTGCTCTCGCTCTCTCTCGCTCTCTCACTCTTTCTCTCTGACTCCCCCCCTCTCTCTCTCACTCTTTCTCTCTGACCCCCCCCCTCTCTCTCTATTCTTCCCTTCTACCTGTCTTTTTCTCTTCCTCCTCCTTCAGAGAACAAAAAGAGAGAAAGTGAGGAGAGAGAGAGAGAGAGACGGGGGGAGGAGAGAGAAAGAGAAAGTGTGTGGAGAGGGAGAGAGAGGTATGAATCTTTAAGAAGAAGGATAGAGAGGCTGAGTGATAATCCAATCTGTTGTCAGCAGTTCTGCCTCAGTGCTCGCGCGTGTGTGTGTGTGTGTGTGTGTGTGTGTGTGTGTGTGTGTGTGTGTGTGTGTGTGTGTGTGTGTGTGTGTGTGTGTGTGTGTGTGTGTGTGTGTGTGTGTGTGTGTGTGTGTGTTCTGGTCAGAACAGATAAAATACACCAATGTGGTGAGCCTCACACTCAACCACTCCATACTGAGGTCACAAGCCTCTCTCTCTCTCTCATTCTACATCTTCTCTCGTTCCCCCTTTCTCTCTCTCTCTCTCTCTCTCCTCTTTCCCTCTCTACCTCCTTCTCCGTCTCTCCTCTTTCCCTCTCTACCTCCTTCTCCGTCCCTCCTCTTTCCCTCTCTACCTCCTTCTCCGTCCCTCTTTCTCTGCTCTCCTCTCTCATACTCGTTCGGCATCTCATCTCTTAAATCTAACATTTGGTATCAGGAAATATTCCAAAATGATGGAAAACAGAGTATGTGCTGCCACTCCATAAGGACAGTAGTGATCTTGATAATTATCGTCCCATTTCCAGACAATGATTCATCGTTTAAAAAAACATACGACTGAGCTTGTTTAAGAAACCAAGATTTTAAAGTGGGCTTTAAAAAAATATATATATATTACAGAAACAGATCTTGTCTCTCTCTAGTCAGCAGTCAACTTTTCTTCCTGTTCTTGATGCAATATTTCAAAGTGCAGCTACTCTTAAGCTCCTGGATGCTGGTTTTAATATTATCACAGGAGACAGTTTTATTCATCACTGTATTCTGTAACAAAAAGTTGGACCTCTTAGAAGTCTTGTAGATCACATTATTATGCTATTTCATGTTTGCAAAGCCCTGTTCCACAAGTTTCCGACTTAACTTGTCATTTTAACAGTGAGATTAGGTATCAAACCCATTCACAGGGTTGGTTAGTTCTGCAGACTCCTTTTGGTGTCTACAGAGTTCGGTAAGTCAGCTTTCTTTCTCCACATGTTTTGGAATGATCTCCACAATCAAATCACATGTACGTACGTACGTACGGTCACTGTGGGGACGACGTCATTGATGCACTTATTGATGAAGCCGGTGACTGAGGTGGTATACTCCTCAATGCCATCGGAGGAATCCCAGAACATATTCCAGTCTGTGCTAGCAAAACAGTCCTGTAGCTTAGCATCTGCTTCATCTGACCACTTTCTTATTGACCGAGTCACTGGTGCTTCCTGCTTTAGTTTTTGCTTGTAAGCAGGAATCAGGAGGATGGAATTATGGTCACATTTGCCAAATGGAGGGCGAGGGAGAGCTTTGTATGCATCTCTGTGTGTGGAGTAAAGGTGGTCTACAGTTTTTTCCCCCTCTGGTTGCACATTTAACATGCTGGTAGAAATTAGGTCAAACGGATTTGAGTTTCCCTGCATTAAAGTCCCCGGCCAGTAGGAGGGTCGCCTCTGGATGAGCGTTTTCCTGTTTGCTTATGGCCTTATACAGCTCGTTGAGTGCGGTCTTAGTAACAGCATCGGTTTGTGGTGGTAAGTAGACAGCTACGAAAAATATAGATGAAAATTCTCTTGGTAAATAGTGTGGTCTACAACTTATCATGAGATACTCTACCTCAGGCGAGCAAAACCTCAAGACTTAGACATCGTGCACCAGCTGTTGTTTACAAATATACATAGACCGCCACCCCTTGTCTTACCAGAGGCTGCTGTTCTATCCTGCTGATAGAGTGTATAACCTGCCACCCCTTGTCTTACCAGAGGCTGCTGTTCTATCCTGCTGATAGAGTGTATAACCTGCCACCCCTTGTCTTACCAGAGGCTGCTGTTCTATCCTGCTGATACAGTGTATAACCTGCCACCCCTTATCTTACCAGAGGCTGCTGTTCTATCCTGCTGATACAGTGTATAACCTGCCACCCCTTGTCTTACCAGAGGCTGCTGTTCTATCCTGCCGAAAAAGCTTAAAACCCACCAGCTGTATGTTATCCGTGTCGTCGTTTAGCTACGACTCGGTGAAACATAAAATATAAAGTTTTTTTTAATGTCCCGTTGGTAGACTATACGTGATCTTAGTTCGTCTATTTTATTATCGATTGATTGTACGTTGGCTAATAGGACCGATGGTAAAGGTAGATTACCCTCTCGGCGACGGATCCTTTACAAGGCACCCGGACCTTCGTCCGCGATACCTCCGTCTCTTTCTCCTGCGAATGACGGGGATGAGGGCCTTGTCGGGCGTCTGAAGTAAATCCTTCCCGTCCGACTCGTTGAATAAAAAGTTTTCCTTCAGTACGAGGTGAGTAATCGCTGTCCTGATGTCTAGAAGCTATTTTCGGTCATAAGACACGGTGACAGAAACATTATGTACAAAATAAGTTACAAATAACCTGAAAAAACACACACATATTTTGAATAGATGCGTTAGTGTCCCCTGTTCTGGTTGACTGTGTTTTCTGTATATATTGTGTTTATATTTATGTTCAATATGTGCTGAACTTTATTTGTTTTACCTAAAAAAAAAAAAAATCTAATACAATATATTTCAATGGTGATTGATTAATGATTTGACTTGATTAAATAAAATTACAAATGTTTTAATGTTAATTTCATGCAATTCCATGGGGTGGAGAGAATGTTGCAGTTTTAAAGCAAGTTTGCTGCAATTCTACACGTTTTGCCATGGAGTGTAGAGAAAATATAACAATTCTACACGTTTTGCCATGGGCTGTAGAGAAAATGTAACAATTCTACACGTTTTGCCATGGGGTGTAGAGAAAATGTAACAATTCTACACATTTTGCCATGGGCTGTAGAGAAAATGTAACAATTCTACACGTTTTGCCATGGGGTGTAGAGAAAATGTAACAATTCTACACGTTTTGCCATGGGCTGTAGAGAAAATGTAACAATTCTACACGTTTTGCCATGGGCTGTAGAGAAAATGTAACAATTCTACACGTTTTGCCATGGGCTGTAGAGAAAATGTAACAATTCTACACGTTTTGCCATGGGCTGTAGAGAAAATGTAACAATTCTACACGTTTTGCCATGGGCTGTAGAGAAAATGTAACAATTCTACACGTTTTGCCATGGGCTGTAGAGAAAATGTAACAATTCTACACGTTTTGCCATGGGGTGTAGAGAAAATGTAACAATTCTACACGTTTTGCCATGGGCTGTAGAGAAAATGTAACAATTCTACACGTTTTGCCATGGGCTGTAGAGAAAATGTAACAATTCTACACGTTTTGCCATGGGGTGTAGAGAAAATGTAACAATTCTACACGTTTTGCCATGGGCTGTAGAGAAAATGTAACAATTCTACACGTTTTGCCATGGGCTGTAGAGAAAATGTAACAATTCTACACGTTTTGCCATGGGGTGTAGAGAAAATGTAACAATTCTACACGTTTTGCCATGGGCTGTAGAGAAAATGTAACAATTCTACACGTTTTGCCATGGGCTGTAGAGAAAATGTAACAATTCTACATATTTTGCCATGGGGTGTAGAGAAAATGTAACAATTCTACATATTTTGCCATGGGGTGTAGAGAAAATGTAACAATTCTACATATTTTGCCATGGGGTGTAGAGAAAATGTAACAATTCTACATATTTTGCCATGGGGTGTAGAGAAAATGTAACAATTCTACATATTTTGCCATGGGGTGTAGAGAAAATGTAACACTAAGTTGACTGTGCCTTTAAACAGCTTGGAAAATTCCAGAAAATTATGTCATGGCTTTGGAAGCTTCTGATAGGCTAATTGACATAATTTGAGTCAATTGGAGGTGTACCTGTTGATGCATTTCAAGGCCTCTTTGCTTGACATCATGGGAAAATCAAAAGAAATCAGCCAAGACCTCAGAAAAAAGTCTGGTTCATCCGTGGGAGCAATTTCCAAATGCCTGAAGGTACCACATTCATCTGTATAAACAATAGTATGCAAGTATAAACACCATGGGACCACGCAGCCGTCATACCGCTCAGGAAGGAGACGAGTTCTGTTTCCTAGAGATTAACGTACTTTGGTGTGAAAAGTGCAAATCAATCCCAGAACAACAGCAAAGGACCTGGTGAAGATGCTGGAGGAAACAAGTACAAAACTATCTATATCCACAGTAAAACAAGTCCTATATCGACATAACCTGAAAGGCCGCTCAGCAAGGAAGAAGCCACTGCTCCAAATCCGCCATAAAAAAGCCAGACTACGGTTTGCAACTGCACATGGGGACAAAGATTGTACTTTTTGGAGAATTGTCCTCTGGTCTGATGAAACAAAAATAGAACTGTTTGGCCATAATGACCATCGTTATGTTTGGAGGAAAAAGGGGGATGCTTGCAAGCCGAAGAACACCATCCCAACCGTGAAGCACGGGGGTGGCAGCATCGTGTTGTGGGGGTGCTTTGCTGCAGGAGGGACTGGTGCACTTCACAAAATAGATGGCATCATGAGGTGGGAAATTATGTGGATATATTGAAGCCACATCTCAAGACATCAGTCAGGAAGTTAAAGCTTGTTCACAAATGGGTCTTCCAAATGGACAATGACCCCAAGCATACTTCCAAAGTTGTGGCAAAATGGCTTAAGGACAACAAAGTCAAGGTATTGGAGTGGCCATCACAAAGCCCTGACCTCAATCCAATATAACATTTTTTGGGCAGAACTGAAAAAGTGTGTGCGAGCAAGGAGGCCTACAAACCTGACTCAGTTACACCAGCTCTGTCAGGAGGAATGGGCCAAAATTCCCCCAACTTATTGTGGGAAGCTTGTGGAAGGCTACCTGAAACATTTGACCCGAGTTAAAAAATGTAAAGGCAATGCTACCAAATACTAATTGAGTGTATGTAAACTTCTGACCCCACTATGAATGTGATGAAAGAAATAAAAGCTGAAATTAATCATTCTCCATACTATTATTCTGACATTTCACATTCTTAAAATAAAGTGGTGATCCTAACTGACCTAAGACAGGGAATTTTTACTAGGATTAAATGTCAGGAATTGTGAAAAACTGAGTTTAAATGTATTTGGCTAAGGTGTATGTAAACTTCCGACTTCAACTGTACATTGCAGTGGCCGAAATTGACCAATGAAGACATGATTTGTAAATATAATATAACTCTGCATAGCGAATTCCTGTGGTACCTAGGAAAGTAGGCTAGCTAGCTAGCACGTCTCTCGTTCTACAACACGTCAACAACAATATATGCTTTCCTGGAACATAGTACGATTAATGTTGGATAACTAGGTAGTTCTATAAGGTATGATTTAGTTCTATAAGGTATGATTTAGTTCTATAAGGTATGATTTAGTTCTATAAGGTATGATTTAGTTCTATAAGGTATGATTTAGTTCTATAAGGTATGATTTAGTTCTATAAGGTATGATTTAGTTCTATAAGGTATGATTTAGTTCTATAAGGTATGATTTAGTTCACTAAGGTATGATTTAGTTCACTAAGGTATGATTTAGTTCTATAAGGTATGATTTAGTTCACTAAGGTATGATTTAGTTCTATAAGGTATGATTTAGTTCTATAAGGTATGATTTAGTTCTATAAGGTATGATTTAGTTCTATAAGGTATGATTTAGTTCTATAAGGTATGATTTAGTTCACTAAGGTATGATTTAGTTCACTAAGGTATGATTTAGTTCTATAAGGTATGATTTAGCTAATGCAGGCCCTGTTTTGTTGTGGCCGTGACTGTCTGGGTTCCTGGGAGAAGCAAGTGTCCATGTTTTAACCACCAAATCATACCACTGTAATTGCAGCAGAGGACAGGGACACTGGGGTCTGAAGTGTCCATGTTTTAACCACCAAATCATACCAGACCACTGTAATTGCAGCAGAGGACAGGGACACTGGGGTCTGAAGTGTCCATGTTTTAACCACCAAATTATACCAGACCACTGTAATTGCAGCAGAGGACAGGGACACTGGGGTCTGACGTGTCCATGTTTTAACCACCAAATCATACCAGACCACTGTAATTGCAGCAGAGGGACAGGGACACTGGGGTCTGAAGTGTCCATGTTTTAACCACCAAATCATACCACTGTAATTGCAGCAGAGGACAGGGACACTGGGGTCTGAAGTGTCCATGTTTTAACCACCAAATCATACCAGACCACTGTAATTGCAGCAGAGGACAGGGACACTGGGGTCTGAAGTGTCCATGTTTTAACCACCAAATCATACCAGACCACTGTAATTGCAGCAGAGGACAGGGACACTGGGGTCTGAAGTGTCCATGTTTTAACCACCAAATCATACCAGACCACTGTAATTGCAGCAGAGGGACAGGGACACTGGGGTCTGAAGTGTCCATGTTTTAACCACCAAATCATACCACTGTAATTGCAGCAGAGGACAGGGACACTGGGGTCTGAAGTGTCCATGTTTTAACCACCAAATCATACCAGACCACTGTAATTGCAGCAGAGGACAGGGACACTGGGGTCTGAAGTGTCCATGTTTTAACCACCAAATCATACCAGACCACTGTAATTGCAGCAGAGGACAGGGACACTGGGGTCTGAAGTGTCCATGTTTTAACCACCAAATCATACCAGACCACTGTAATTGCAGCAGAGGACAGGGACACTGGGGTCTGAAGTGTCCATGTTTTAACCACCAAATCATACTGTAATTGCAGCAGAGGACAGGGACACTGGGGTCTGAAGTGTCCATGTTTTAACCACCAAATCATACCAGACCACTGTAATTGCAGCAGAGGACAGGGACACTGGGGTCTGAAGTGTCCATGTTTTAACCACCATACCAGACCACTGTAATTGCAGCAGAGGACAGGGACACTGGGGTCTGAGGTGTCCATGTTTTAACCACCATACCAGACCACTGTAATTGCAGCAGAGGACAGGGACACTGGGGTCTGAAGTGTCCATGTTTTAACCACCAAATCATACCAAACCACTGTAATTGCAGCAGAGGACAGGGACACTGGGGTCTGAAGTGTCCATGTTTTAACCACCAAATTATACCAGACCACTGTAATTGCAGCAGAGGACAGGGACACTGGGGTCTGACGTGTCCATGTTTTAACCACCAAATCATACCAGACCACTGTAATTGCAGCAGAGGACAGGGACACTGGGGTCTGAAGTGTCCATGTTTTAACCACCAAATCATACCACTGTAATTGCAGCAGAGGACAGGGACACTGGGGTCTGAAGTGTCCATGTTTTAACCACCAAATCATACCAGACCACTGTAATTGCAGCAGAGGACAGGGACACTGGGGTCTGACGTGTCCATGTTTTAACCACCAAATCATACCAGACCACTGTAATTGCAGCAGAGGACAGGGACACTGGGGTCTGAAGTGACCATGTTTTAACCACCAAATCATACCAGACCACTGTAATTGCAGCAGAGGACAGGGACACTGGGGTCTGAAGTGTCCATGTTTTAACCACCATACCAGACCACTGTAATTGCAGCAGAGGACAGGGACACTGGGGTCTGAAGTGTCCATGTTTTAACCACCATACCAGACCACTGTAATTGCAGCAGAGGACAGGGACACTGGGGTCTGAAGTGTCCATGTTTTAACCACCATACCAGACCACTGTAATTGCAGCAGAGGACAGGGACACTGGGGTCTGAAGTGTCCATGTTTTAACCACCAAATCATACCACTGTAATTGCAGCAGAGGACAGGGACACTGGGGTCTGAAGTGTCCATGTTTTAACCACCAAATCATACCAGACCACTGTAATTGCAGCAGAGGACAGGGACACTGGGGTCTGACGTGTCCATGTTTTAACCACCAAATCATACCAGACCACTGTAATTGCAGCAGAGGACAGGGACACTGGGGTCTGAAGTGACCATGTTTTAACCACCAAATCATACCAGACCACTGTAATTGCAGCAGAGGACAGGGACACTGGGGTCTGAAGTGTCCATGTTTTAACCACCATACCAGACCACTGTAATTGCAGCAGAGGACAGGGACACTGGGGTCTGAAGTGTCCATGTTTTAACCACCATACCAGACCACTGTAATTGCAGCAGAGGACAGGGACACTGGGGTCTGAAGTGTCCATGTTTTAACCACCATACCAGACCACTGTAATTGCAGCAGAGGACAGGGACACTGGGGTCTGAAGTGACCATGTTCATCTTCAAAAGCATTTTATTCTCGGATCAGTGCCACTTTATCACTTTAGACATATACAGCTATTTACAGCCTTTTACAGCCATTTACAACTTATTACAGCCTTTTACAGCCATTTACAACTTTTTACAGCCTTTTACAGCCATTTACAACTTTTTATAGCCATTTACAACTTTTTACAGCCTTTTAGAGCCATTTACAACTTTTTACAGCCATTTACAGCTTTTTACAGCCTTTTAGAGCCATTTACAACTTTTTACAGCCATTTACAACTTTTTACAGCCTTTTAAAGCCATTTACAACTTTTTATAGCCATTTACAACTTTTTACAGCCTTTTAGAGCCATTTACAACTTTTTACAGCCATTTACAGCTTTTTACAGCCTTTTTACAGCCTTTTTATAGCCATTTGCAACTTTTTACAGCCTTTTACAGCTATTTTGAATGAACAATTAGTACATATTGCACATTTAAACCTCAAATACGCTACAAGTTTTAAATTTTCCTGCACCCGGATGATCAAATTAAGATCCTACATCTGTAGACACACACACACGCACAGTTTTGTCCCGAATATGACAGGGGTGTCATCTGAGAGGTGTTGTCAGTCCTGCTGGTTTTATAGGGCTATCAACTCACTGTCAGATGAAAGATTATACCGTAGTAATGCCGAGGGGATTGAGATTAGAGATTGTGCTCTGAGAGGGGTGAAGGCAGGGCCAGCACACGGAGGAGAGAGGTTGTATCAATCAGTATGGTGTAATGTGTTTGACTGGGCAGAGATGGAAAGAAAGAGGGAAACAGAACGAGTCAGAGGATGGAAGTCTGCGTCAAGGAAAATGTCGTTTTTATTAGAGAGAGAGAGAGAGAGAGAGAGAGAGAGAGATGCGTCAGAGAAATATGTTATTTATGAGAAGGAAGGGAGGGGAAAAAGTTTGAGTTTTCAAGCGAGCGATGGAGTGAGAGAGACTGCATTTGACTGAGCTGAGAATAGGGGAGGGGGAGAGAAAGAGGTAAAGAGAGAGAGAGAGAGAAGGAAGCGTGTGTCAGGGAAAGATGAATATTTCATCAAAATTGTGAGGACCTGCAGATGACCTGTAGCACCCAGAGAGAGAGAGACAGAACCATCAGCGACTCTCTCTCTCTTCATATAAACTGAGTCGTCCAAACATTTACACCTTCCTTGCTGGCTGTTCTGAGGGTAAACTCCATATTAGGAAGGTGTTCATAATGTTTGGTATACTCAGTGTGTGTGTGTCTATATTTGTATATATATACACTGCTCAAAAAAATAAAGGGAACACTTAAACAACACAATGTAACTCCAAGTCAATCACACTTCTGTGAAATCAAACTGTCCACTTAGGAAGCAACACTGATTGACAATAAATGGCACATGCTGTTGTGCAAATGGAATAGACAAAAGGTGGAAATTATAGGCAATTAGCAAGACACCCCCAATAAAGGAGTGGTTCTGCAGGTGGTGACCACAGACCACTTCTCAGTTCCTATGCTTCCTGGTTGATGTTTTGGTCACTTTTGAATGCTGGCGGTGCTCTCACTCTAGTGGTAGCATGAGACGGAGTCTACAACCCACACAAGTGGCTCAGGTAGTGCAGCTCATCCAGGATGGCACATCAATGCGAGCTGTGGCAAGAAGGTTTGCTGTGTCTGTCAGCGTAGTGTCCAGAGCATGGAGGCGCTACCAGGAGACAGGCCAGTACATCAGGAGACGTGGAGGAGGCCGTAGGAGGGCAACAACCCAGCAGCAGGACCGCTACCTCCGCCTTTGTGCAAGGTGGAGCACTGCCTGAGCCCTGCAAAATGACCTCCAGCAGGCCACAAATGCATTTTTTTTAGATTTTAAACTATCAAACAATTTCAGTAAGTATTTGATTAAATCGTCAGAATTATCTGTATGTTAATACAACCTCCTGTGACTGTAGTTTAATATGAGTTTATTAGTTTAACGTGAGTTTATTAGTTTAATGTGAGTTTATTAGTTTAATGTGAGTTTATTAGTTTAACGTGAGTTTATTAGTTTAACGTGAGTTTATTAGTTTAATGTGAGTTTATTAGTTTAATGTGAGTTTATTAGTTTAACGTGAGTTTATTAGTTTAATGTGAGTTTATTAGTTTCATGTGAGTTTATTAGTTTAATGTGAGTTGGTTAGTTCAGTGAGTTGGTTAGTAACTTGGTTAGTTCAGTAACTTGGTTAGTTCAGTGAGTTGGTTAGCTCAGTGACTCGGTTAGCTCAGTGACTCGGTTAGCTCAGTGACTCGGTTAGCTCAGTGACTCGGTTAGTTCAGTGACTCGGTTAGTTCAGTGACTCGGTTAGTTCAGCGGGTCGGTTAGTTCAGTGACTCGGTTAGCTCAGTGACTCGGTTAGTTCAGTGACTCGGTTAGTTCAGTGACTCGGTTAGCTCAGTGACTCGGTTAGTTCAGCGGGTCGGTTAGCTCAGCGCGTCGGTTAGCTCAGCGGGTCGGTTAGCTCAGCGCGTCGGTTAGCTCAGCGCGTCGGTTAGCTCAGCGCGTCGGTTAGCTCAGCGACTCGGTTAGTTCAGCGAGTCGGTTAGTTCAGTACACCATCTATGGAGGTTGTAGATCTGTTGTGGTTGATGGAGTGGTATATATTTAAGCAGTAAAGACTAGC
>NC_052318.1:3560958-3681876 GCF_016432855.1 Salvelinus namaycush | reverse complement strand
TCCGTGTGCACTTTTCCCCTGCCCCTGTCACACAACCTGGTGGTTCTATACCCAGTAATTCTAAATACTACAACCGTTGGTTTCTAGGCCCAGTTTCATTCTAAATACTACAACTGGTTGGTGTTACCTACCCAGTCATTCTAAAAACTAAACCTGTGGTCTACTACACAGTCATTCTAAATACTCACTACCAACCGTTTGGGCTACCAGTTCATTCTAAATACTCACTACAACCTGTTGGTTCTACTACCCAGTTCATTCTAAATACTACAACCTGTTGGTTCTACTACCCAGTTCATTCTAAATACTCACTACAACCTGTTGGTTCTACTACCCAGTTCATTCTAAATACACAACCTTCTAAACCTGTTGGTTCTACTACCCAGTTCATTCTAAATACTACAACCTTCTAAACCTGTTGGTTCTACTACCCAGTTCATTCTAAATACTACAACCTGTTGGTTCTACTACCCAGTTCATTCTAAATACTACAAATGTTGGTTTCGATTATCCCAGTTCATTCTAAATACTCACTACAACCTGTTGGTTCTACTACACAGTGTCATTTCTAACTACTCAATACAAACCTGTTAGGTTCTACGACCCCAGTCATTCTAAATATCCACTTACAAAATGTTGTTCTCTGCCCCGTTCATTTAATACTCCAACATGATGGTTTACTACCCAGTTCATTCAAATACTAACAACCTGTGGTGCCTACTAACCAGTTAATCTAAATACCACTACAATTGTTAGTTCTACTACCCAGTTTCATTCTAAATATACCAACCTGTTGGTTCTACTACCCAGTTCATTCTAAATACTACAACCTGTTGGTTCTACTACCCAGTTCATTCTAAATACTCACTACAACCTGTTGGTTCTACTACCCAGTTCATTCTAAATACTCACTACAACCTGTTGGTTCTACTACCCAGTTCATTCTAAATACTCACTACAACCTGTTGGTTCTATACAGCATTCTAAATACTCACTACACCGTGGTTCTACTACCCAGCATCTAAAATACTCACTACAACCTGTTGTTCTACTACCAGTCATTTAAATTTACTAAACCTGTGGTCTAATCAACCAGTTTCATTCTACAATATAAAACCTGTGGTTTACTCCCAGTTCATTCTAAATACTACAACCTGTTGGTTCTACTACCCAGTTCATTCTAAATACTCACTACAACCTGTTGGTCTACTACCCAGTTCATTCTAAAATACCAATAAAACCTGTGGTTCTACTTACCCAGTTCATTATAAATTACTCACTACAACCTCGTGGTTCTTCTACCAGTTCAATTCAAATACTCACTACAACATGTGGGTTCTACTACCCAGTTCATTCTAAATACTCACTACAACCTGTTGGTTCTACTACCCAGTTCATTCTAAATACTCACTACAACCTGTTGGTTCTACTACCCAGTTCATTCTAAATACTACAACCTGTTGGTTCTACTACCCAGTTCATTCTAAATACTACAACCTGTTGGTTCTACTACCCAGTTCATTCTAAATACTCACTACAACCTGTTGGTTCTACTGGAACAGTTAATTCTAAAATATACAACTGTTGTTCTCTACCGTTCATTCTAAATACCATACAACTGTTGTTTACTACCAGTTCATTCAAATACTCATACTGTTGTTCTACTACCCAGTGATTTAACTTACTCCATACAACTCTGTTGGTTTTCTACTGCCCAGTTATCTAAATATACAACCGTTTTCTACTACCAGTTCATTCTAAATACTACAACCTGTTGGTTCTACTACCCAGTTCATTCTAAATACTCACTACAACCTGTTGGTTCTACTACCCCAGTTGTCATTATAATACACAACCGTTGGTCTATACCCAGTCATTCCAATACTACAAACCTTGTGGGGGTGGCTGGTTCTACTGCCCAGTCATTCTAAATACTAAAACCTGTTGGTTCTAAACCCAGTCATTCTAAACGACTACAACCCTGTTTTGGTTTTACTACCAGTTCAGTCTAAATACCACTACAACCTGTTGGATTTACCTACCAGTTAATCTAAATATCACTAAAACTGTTGGTTTCACTAACCAGTTTCATTTAAATAATCACTACACCTGTGGATCTTACACCCAGTTCATTCTAAATACTCACTACAACCTGTTGGTTCTACTACCCAGTTCATTCTAAATACTACAACCTTGTTGGTTACTATACCCAGGTCATTCTAACTACTACAACTGTGGTTTACTACCCAGTTCATTCTAAATACTACAACTGCTTGGTTCCTAATACCAGTTCATTCTAAATACTCACTACAACCTGTTGGTTCTACTACCCAGTTCATTCTAAATACTACAACCTGTTGGTTCTTCTGCCCAGTTTATTCCACTACCATCTAAATATCACATGCTAAAAGCTTCTCCTTGGGTTACTGAGCAAGAAGTACAGAAACATTGAAACTGGCATCACTAATCTAATCTACAGGTTACTACACTAGGAAACAAATACACATACCTTGTTTAATAACCCAACACGAGGTAGAGACACATATAAAGATGGCATGAAGTATCACTCATCTACTACATAACTGTACATAATGAACCCACTACGGCCCGGTTAATACCACCAGAACATGGTGAACCCACTACGGCCCGGTTAATACCACCAGAACATGGTGAACCATACAGCCGGAATACACCGAACATGGTGAACCCACTACAGCCCGGTTAATACCACCAGAACATGTGAACCCACTACTCCTGGTTAATACCACCAGAACAGTGAACCCACTACAGCCCGGTTAATACCACCAGAACATGGTGAACCCACTACGGCCGGTTAATACCACCAGAACATGGTGAACCACACTACAGCCGGTTAATAAACACCAGAAAATGGTGAAACCACTACGGCCGGTTAATACCACCAGAACATGGTGAACCCACTACAGCCCGGTTAATACACCAGAACAGGGAACCCACTACAGCCCGGTTAATACCACCAGAACATGGTGAAACCCACTACAGCCCGGTTAATACCACCAGAACATTGTGAACCCACTACAGCCCGGTAATACCACCAGAACATGGTGAACCACTACAGCCCGGTTAATACACCAGAACATGTGAACCCACACTACAGCACGGTTCAATACCACCAGAACAATGGTGAACCCACTACGGCCCGGTTAATACCCAGAACATGGTGAACCACTACGGCCCGGTAATACACCAAGAACATGTGAACCCCACTACCAGCCGGTGAATACCACAGAAAAATGGTGAACCCACTAAGGCCGGTTAATACCACCAGAACATGGTGAACACCACTACGCCCGGTTAATAACACCAGAACATGGTGAACCCACTACAGCCCGGTTAATACCACCAGAACATGGTGAACCCACTACAGCCCGGTTAATACCACCAGAACATGGTGAACCCCACTAAACGCCGGTTAATACCACCAGAACATGGTGAACCACTACAGCCGGTTTAATACCACCAGAAACAGGTGAACCCACTACAGCCCGGTTAATACCACCAGAACATGGTGAACCAACTACAGCCCGGTTAATACCACAGAACATGGTGAACACAAACAGCACCGGTTAATACCACCAGAACATTGAACCATACAGCCGGTTAATACCACCAGAACATGGTGAACCCACTACAGCCCGGTTAATACCACCAGAACATGTGAACTCACTAAAGCACCGGTTAATACCACCAGACATGGTGAACCCACTACGCCCGGTAATACCACAGAACATGGTGAACCCACTACGGCCCGGTAATACACCAGAACATGGTGAACCCACTACAGACCCGTTTAATACCACCAGAACATGGTGAACCCACTACGGCCGGTTAATACCACCAGAAATGGTGAACCACTACACGCCCGTTAATACCACCAGAACATGGTGAAAACACACGGCCGGTTAATACCACCAGAACATGGTGAACCCACTACAGCCCGGTTAATACCACCAGAACCATGGTGAACCCATACAGCCCGTTAATACCAACCAGAACATGGGAACCCACTACAGCCGTTATACCACCAGAACATGTGAACACACTACGGCCCGGTTAATACCACCAGAACATGGTGAACCCACTACAGCCCGGTTAATACCACCAGAAACATAATGGAACCACTACCCCGTTAATACCACAGAACATGGTGAACCCACTACGGCCGGTTAATACCACCAGAACATGGTGAACCCACTACAGCCCGTGCTAATACCACCAGAACAGGTGAACCCACTACAGCCCGGTTAATACCACCAGAACATGGTGAACCCACTACAGCCCGGTTTATAACACCAGAACATGGTGAACCACTACGCCGGTTAAACACAGTAACATGTGAAACCACTACAGCGGTTAATACCACCAGAACATGGTGAACCATACAGCCCGGTTAATACCACCAGAAACATGGTGAACCCACTACAGCCCGGTTAATTACCACCAGAGAACATGTGAACCCACTACAGCCCGGTTAATACCACCAGAACATGGTGAACCCACTACAGCCCGGTTAATACACCAGAACATGGTGAACCCACTACAGCCCGGTTAATACCACCAGAAACATGGTGAACACACCTACAGCCGTTAATACCACCAGAAGATGAACCCCTACAGCCACGCGTTAATACCACCAGAACAGGTATGAAACACTACAGCCAGGTTAATTACCACCAGAACATGGGAACCCACTACAGCCACGGTTAATACACCAGAACATGTGAACCCACTACAGCCCGGTTAATACCACCAGAACATGGTGAACCCACTACAGCACGGTTAATACCACCAGAACATGGTGAAACACACTACAGCCCGGTTATACCACCAGAACATGTGTGAAACCACTACAGCCCGGTTAATACCACCAGACATGGTGAACACTACAGCCCGGTTAATACCACCAGAACAGGTGAACCCATACAGCACGGTTAATACCACCAGAACATGGTGAACCCACTACAGCCGGTTAATACCACCAGAACATGGTGAAACCCACTACAGCGCCGGATAGTATCACACAGAACATGGTGAACCCACTACAGCCCGGTTTATAGTATCAACCAGAACAATGGTGAACCACTACAGCCCGGTTAATACCACCAGAACATGGTGAACCACTACGGCCCGGTTAATATCCACCAGAAACATGGTGAACCCACTAACGGCCCGGTTTATAGTATCCACCAGAAACATGGTGAACACCATACGGGCCGGTTAATACCACCATGCAACATGGTCGAAACCCATATAAGCCCGGTCCATACCACCAGAACTGGAACCCACACAGCCCGGTTAATACCACCTAGAACATGGTGAAACCACTACAGCCCGGTTACAGTACCACCAGAAACATGGTGAACCCAACTAAGCCCGGTTTATAGTACCACCAGACATGGTGAACCCACTCACGGCCCGGTTTATAATGTCACCAGAACATTGGTGAACCACTACCAGCCGGGTATACCACAGAACATGGGAAACCCACCACAGGTCCCGGTTAATACCACCAGAAGAACATGGTGAACCCACTACAGCCCGGTTAATACCACCAGAACAATGGTGAACCCCCACTACAGCCGTTTCATACCACCAGAACATGGTGAACCCACTAACAGGCCCGGTTAATACCACCAGAAACATGGTGAACCCCACTACGGCCCGGTTTACTACCACCAGACCATGGTGAACCCACGTACAGCCCGGTTAATACCACAGAACATGGTGAACCCACTACAGGCCCGGTTATACCACCAGAACATGGTGAACCCACTACAGCCCGGTTAATTACCACCAGAACATGGTGAACCCACTACGGCCCGGTTAATACCACCAGAACATGGTGAACCCACTACAGCCCGGTTAATACCACCAGAACATGGTGAACCCACTACAGGCCCGGTTAATACCACCAGAACATGGTGAACCCACTACAGCCCGGTTAATACCACCAGAACAGGGTGAACCCACTACAGCCCGGTTAATACCACCAGAACATGGTGAACCCACTACAGCCCGGTTAATACCACCAGAACATGGTGAACCCACTACAGCCCGGTTAATACCACCAGAACACTGGTGAACCCACTACAGCCCGGTTAATACCACCAGAACATGGTGAACCCACTACAGCCCGGTTAATACCACCAGAAACATGGTGAAACCCACTACGGCCCGGTTAATACCACCAGAACATGGTGAACCCACTACGGCCCGGTTAATACCACCAGAACATGGTGAACCCACTACAGGCCCGGTTAATACCACCAGAACATGGTGAACCCACTACAGCCCGGTTAATACCACCAGAACATGGTGAACCCACTACAGCCCGGTTAATACCACCAGAACATGGTGAACCACTACGGCCCGGTTAATACCACCAGAACATGGTGAACCCACTACAGCCCGGTTAATACCACCAGAACATGGTGAACCCACTACAGCCCGGTTAATACCACCAGAACATGGTGAACCCACTACGGCCCGGTTAATACCACCAGAACATGGTGAACCCACTACGGCCCGGTTAATACCACCAGAACATGGTGAACCCACTACGGCCCGGTTAATACCACCAGAACATGGTGAACCCACTACGGCCCGGTTAATACCACCAGAACATGGTGAACCCACTACGGCCCGGTTAATACCACCAGAACATGATGAACCCACTACGGCCCGGTTAATACCACCAGAACATGGTGAACCCACTACAGCCCGGTTAATACCACCAGAACATGGTGAACCCACTACAGCCCGGTTAATACCACCAGAACATGGTGAACCCACTACAGCCCGGTTAATACCACCAGAACATGGTGAACCCACTACAGCCCGGTTAATACCACCAGAACATGGTGAACCCACTACAGCCCGGTTAATACCACCAGAACATGGTGAACCCACTACAGCCCGGTTAATACCACCAGAACATGGTGAACCCACTACAGCCCGGTTAATACCACCAGAACATGGTGAACCCACTACAGCCCGGTTAATACCACCAGAACATGGTGAACCCACTACAGCCCGGTTAATACCACCAGAACATGGTGAACCCACTACAGCCCGGTTAATACCACCAGAACATGGTGAACCCACTACAGCCCGGTTAATACCACCAGAACATGGTGAACCCACTACAGCCCGGTTAATACCACCAGAACATGGTGAACCCACTACAGCCCGGTTAATACCACCAGAACATGGTGAACCCACTACAGCCCGGTTAATACCACAAGAACATGGTGAACCCACTACAGCCCGGTTAATACCACCAGAACATGGTGAACCCACTACAGCCCGGTTAATACCACCAGAAACATGGTGAACCCACTACAGCCCGGTTAATACCACCAGAACATGGTGAACCCACTACGGCCCGGTTAATACCACCAGAACATGGTTAACCCACTACGGCCCGGTTAATACCACCAGAACATGGTGAACCCACTACAGCCCGGTTTATAGTATGTCACCAGAACATGGTGAACCCACTACAGCCCGGTTTATAGTATGTCACCAGAACATGGTGAACCCACTACAGCCCGGTTTAATAACCACCAGAAACATGGTGAACCCACTACAGCCCGGTTATAGTATGTCACCAGAACATGGTGAACCCACTACAGCCCGGTTTATAGTATGTCACCAGAACATGGTGAACCCACTACGGCCCGGTTAATACCACCAGAACATGGTGAACCCACTACAGCCCGGTTAATACCACCAGAACATGGTGAACCCACTACAGCCCGGTTAATACCACCAGAACATGGTGAACCCACTACGGCCCGGTTTATAGTATGTCACCAGAACATGGTGAACCCACTACAGCCCGGTTTATAGTATGTCACCAGAACATGGTGAACCCACTACGGCCCGGTTTATAGTATGTCACCAGAACATGGTGAACCCACTACAGCCCGGTTTATAGTATGTCACCAGAACATGGTGAACCCACTACGGCCCGGTTAATACCACCAGAACATGGTGAACCCACTACGGCCCGGTTTATAGTATGTCACCAGAACATGTGAGCTAGATGTACAGACACATACAGAATAAGCTCCTACTCTAATATTCTGTTAAATACATTACCTTCAGAAATTGACACCATTCATTTATTACTTTAATATTCTGTTAAATACATGACAGAGCGAGAGAGACAGAGAGCAAGAGAGCTAGACAGAGCAGAGAGCGAGACAGAGAGCGAGACAGAGAGCGAGACAGAGAGCGAGAGAGTAACCATTATATCCAAACACTTAGATAACAAATTCACTCACAGTAAAGAAGGCATCAATCTAGCAGTAAATAACATCAACTATATATTCAGGCAAACAGCAAAATAAGCACAATTGAAATAGATAAAAAACAAAACAGATGACAACTGGTTTGATGCAGATTGTAAAATTTAAGGAAAAAACGTAGAACCTATTCCAGCTTAGAACCTATTCCAGCTTAGAACCTATTCCAGCTTAGAACCTATCCAAAAGCACAGAGAGACAAATAATGGTGAATTACGCCTTCATTACTGTGAGACTTTAAAACTCTGTAAACGTAACACTCAGAACCAAAAAAGCCCAGTACAACAGCAAGCAGCTGACACTAACTGAGGAGTCCATAAACACAAACAACTTCTGGCAACAACAACAAAAAAATCTTTAAAAAATCTAAACAAGAGGAATTAGCGATACAAAATGGTGACATATGGACAACTCATTTTAAAACGCTCTACGACACCGTTCAAATTGACACAAACGCAGAACAACGCCAAATTCATGAGAAGTTGAATGGATTAGAAAAAGCTATAAAGGACAATCAAAATCCACTGGACTCCCCAATTACTGACCAGGAGCTCTATAAGAAACTTCAGGCTCTCAAATTTAAAAAAGCATGCGGACCTGATGGCATCCTAAATGAGATGCTCAAACTCACTAGAGCAAAATTTCAATTGGCTATATTAAAACTGTTTAATTTGATCCTGAGTTTAGGTTATTTCCCTGACATCTGGAATCAAGGACTCATAACACCAATCTTTAATTAAGATGTTCTGTTATAATCTCCACCCGGCACAGCCAGAAGAGGACTGGCCACCCCTCATAGCCTGGTTCCTCTCTAGGTTTCTTCCTAGGTTTTGGCCTTTCTAGGAAGTTTTTCCTAGCCACCGTGCTTCTACACCTGCATTGCTTGCTGTTTGGGGTTTTAGGCTGGGTTTCTGTACAGCACTTTGAGATATCAGCTGAGGTAAGAAGGGCTATATAAATACATTTGATTTGAAGAGCCTAGACAAATTTGACCCTAACAATTAGAGGCATTTGTGTGAACAATAACCTGGGGAAGGTTTTCAAATCAAATCAAATGTTATTTGTCACATACACATGGTTAGCAGATGTTAATGCGAGTGTAGCGAAATGCTTGTGCTTCTAGTTCCGACAATGCAGTAATAACCAACGAGTAATCTAACCTAACAATTCCACAACTACTACCTTATACACACAAGTGTAAAGGAATGAATAAGAATATGTACATAAAGATATATGAATGAGTGATGGTACAGAACGGCATAGGCAAGATGCAGTAGATGGTATCGAGTACAGTATATACATATGAGATGAGTAATGTAGGGTATGTAAACATAAAAGTGCATAGTTTAAAGTGGCTAGTGATACATGTATTACATAAAGATGGCAAGATGCAGTAGTATTCTGTAGTATTATAAATGTAAGATTTCTAAACTTCCTTAATAAGCACAATGTCTTGAGTAAAAGCCAAATTGGATTCATACCAAAACATCGCACAACTGATCATATTTACACCCTACACACCCTGATAGATACACATGTCCACCAAAATAATACAAAAATGTACACTTGCTTTATCGACTTCCAAAAAGCATTTGATTCTATTTGGCATACAGGACTGTTCTACAAAGTTATTGAAAGTGGTGTAGGGGGTAAAACATATGACATAATTAAATCAATGTATACTGGCAATACGTGCAGCATTAAAATTGGCAAGAAAATAACAGAATTCTTTAACCGGGTGCGTGGCCTTTGCCAGGGTTGTAATCTGAACCCTGCACTCTTCAATATTTACATCAACGAATTGGCCACTATTCTAGAAAAATCCTCAGCCCCTGGTTAGTCTCCACAGTTCAGAGGTTAAATGCCTACTCTTCACAGATGATCTATGCCTGCTGTCACCCACAGCACATGGCCTGCAGCAGAGCCTGGACCTGCTAGAGCAGTACTGCCAAACCTGGGCCCTGGCAGTAAACACCTACAGCACATGGCCTACAGCAGAGCCTGGACCTGCTAGAGCAGTACTGCCAGACCTGGGCCCTGGCAGTAAACCCCAAAAATACTAAAATAATGCTTTTCCAGAGAAGATCCAGATCTCAGGGAATTAGACAAAAGTTCTCAATTGGTACAAAATATATAGAGTACTGCACACACTACAATTACTTAGGTTTAAAGATAAGCTCAACTGGACACCTTAATGATGCAGTGAATGAACTGAGAGAGAAAGCACGCAGGTCATTCTACGCCATTAAAAAACCAATTCAAAATTGGAATACCTATTAAAATTTGGATAAAACTAATTGAATATCTCTTGGAACCAATTGCACTTTATGGCAGTGAGGTGTGGGGTTCACTTGCAAAACAAGAGTTCAAACCAAAATGGGACAAACACCCCATTGAAACCCTGCATGCAGAGTTCTGTAAGACTCTCCTACATGTCCAGAGGAAAACTACAAACAAAGCATGCAGGGCAGAATTAGGCCAATATCCACTAATAATAAACAATTTTAAAAAGAGCAATTAAGTTTTGGACATCTAAAATACAGTGACCCCCTCTAATATCACTACCAAGCCCTGCAATGCCAAAAGCTGAGCAAAGAAAAGAGTCCCCTCATCCAGCTGGTCCTGGGGCTGAGTTCACTAACCTGTTCTACTAACACACTGAAGACCCAGGACCAGAACATCCAATCAATCAGAATAAACCAAATTACAACACAGTCAAAACAAAACTAAATTGCTTATTGGGAAACACAAGCACAAAGCAAAATGCAGTGCTATCTGTCCCTAAATCGACAGTACACCGTGGCTAAATATTTGACCATGGTTACTGATCAAAACCTTAGAAAAACCTTGACAAAGTACAGGTTCATGAGCACAGCCTTGCCATTGAGAAGGGTAGACACAGGAAAACCTGGCTCCCCGTAGAGGAAAGGCTGTGCAACCACTGCACCACAGCAGAACCTGAGACGGAGCTGCATTTCCTAACAAAATGCTGCCAGCCATAAGATGAGGGACAGTGTCTGACAGACACTGTGATGATCTAGTTTCGTTGGAGTTTGAGTTTATTTTTACAGGGACAGTGCACATTAATCAACGTTTCAGTAAAAGTGCCGGTTTTAGCCAGCCGGCTAATTTTCAACCGCAGTCCCTGGGCAGGTTATTAAAAACAATTACAATATAGACAATAGCAACATAGAACAAGACATAGCATACAGACATAGCAACATAGGAAAAGCAAGACGTAGCATACAGACAGAGCAACATAGAACAAAAAGCAGCAAGACAAAATTCATAAAAGCAACAAAGTGTTTACACACCTCACAAGTTACAGACAACAGACATGGAAAGCGGCAACACACAGCTAGGGACCATGTTCACAAATCTGATTGACCTTTAGCCATGTCTTCAAGCATTTTGTGAAAGTGTGATATGTGGTGCAGTTATGTGTGTCTGATGGCAGTGTATTCCAGACATGGGAAGCTCTCACAGAAAAAGCGGATTTACTAAAGGTGCTTTTCCTTAGGGGAACTACACAGTCACCTCTCATGGCAGACCTTGTGGATCTGCTGCCATATGTTTGGGTTTTCTGTTTAACAAAAATACTGAGTGGAGGGGGAGCCAAGCCATTTAGGATCTTGAATACAAGACATGCATCGGTGTATTGCACAAGATTTTCCCAACTCAGGAGCTCATGCTTTCTGAGGATGTGACAGTGATGATGGTGTTTAAACACTTGATCGATGTATATATATCATAGAAGAGTGTAATTGTTTTTAGGCCAGCTGTTTTTAGTCAAGAAGTTTGTGTTTTTTAACGTAATATGTCATTGTTGTACTGTATGTTTATAGTTTTGTTGAATGTTGTGTATGTAAGTTGTTTTGTCTGAAACGTTGTTCCCTCTGCTGCTATTGGACCAGGTCTCTCTTGGAAAAGAGATATTATCTCAATGAGGAAAACCTGTATCAATAAAGGTAAAATAAAACATTCAAATAAATCAACCTGCACATGTCCTCGATGCTTATTGTTATTGTTCAACGTATGGTTGTTTTGACACTTGGTAATTGTTGTTACTGTTGTCCCGCTGACAATTTGGATTCTCATTATTTTAATATTGTAAATATCCAAAGTAAGCTTTGGCGATATGTACATTGTTACATCATGCCAATAAAGCAAATTTAATTGAGAAAGAGAGAGGAGAGGTACCGATAGAGAGAGAGACGAGAGGTACAGAGAGAGAGAGAGAGAGAGAGAGAGAGAGATAAAGGGGAGTGTGAAAGAGAGGAAGGGTGAGAGAATCTTTCTGTTGTCATTGTTTATGTTGATATTTGTTGCTGTTATTTATAGGCTCAGACTGAAAACAAAGAGGCTACTGTATTCCAACTAAGTACAATATGTGTGTGAGTGAGTGAGTGAGTGTGTGTGTGAGTACTACAAACCACCCCGTTCACAGAAATGGTTAGCTTCTTACTACAGTGATTCAAGTGGCCGTGGCTTCCTATATGAAGCAGGCAGACAGGCATCGAGGCATTCAGTTACTGTTCCATTGAACGTTAGAATGGGCTAAACGAGTGACCTGAGCGACTCTGAGCGTGGTCTGATCGTCGGTGTCAGACGTGGCGGTTTCAGTATGTCAGAAAAGGCCCTCCTGGGCTTTTCACAACACAACAGTGTCAACACTCGGGGTGTCAAACTCATTCAGTGGAGGGCTGCTGGTTTGGGGTTTTTCCTTTCAACTAAGACCTAGACAACCAGGTGAGTGAAAACCCACAGACACTCAGCCCTCAATGGAATGAGATTGACACGTGAGGTCTAGGGATTACAGAGAATGTTGCGACAAACAAAAAACATCTAGTCAGCGGCAGTCCTGTGGGCAAATCGGAACGCACAACTCGTCGGTCCTTGTCACGGATTGGCTACGACCAGCTAAAAACAAGAAGAAGCGGCACGCGGTCACCACAACCTGGTCCAACCAATCACGGAGGGGGAACCTGGTCCAACCAATCACGGAGGGGGAACCTGGTCCAACCAATCACGGAGGGGGAACCTGGTCCAACCAATCACGGAGGGGGAACCTGGTCCAACCAATCACGGAGGGGGAACCTGGTCCAACCAATCACGGTTCATGTTGCTGATGGCAGAGTCAGGATTTGGCGTAAGCAGCATGAGTCCATGGACCCGCCCTGCCTGGTGTCAACGGTAGAGGCTGGTGGTGGTGGTGGTAGTGGTAGTGGTAGTGGTGGTGGTGGGGGTGGTGGTGCTGGTGGTGGTGGTGGCGGCGTAGGGAATGTTTTCCTGGTCCCTTGGTACCAATTGAGCAATGTTTCCATGTCCCGAAGAATTCAAGCTGGGTCCGACCCGGTACTAGGTGGGTGTACATAATAAACTGGCCAATAAGGGTGCATCTTTGTCTCACCCCCCTCGGCCCTGAGGGAAGAAATCTCCCTCACGCTCTCTCTCCCCCTCACCCATTAGACAGAGGACACCGCTAACTGTTCCTCCATGTTAGCTCAGCTGGCTACATTTTCCAAAATGGCACCCTCTCCCCTATTTATTTGGGCCAGAACCCTTCCTGGTTCTATGACAGATCTTCTAATGACAGGATACAATACAACTTTATTGTCCATAGTTTACAGCGAACAGAAATGTGTCTTCTGATCTCTTCATTTCTCAATCCCCTACAAGGTTGAGAGGAGCACAGGGTCAATGTGGATGGAGAGCATGTGGTAGGGTTAAGGGCCTTGCTCAATAGCCCAACGGTAGGATGTGAACCCAGCTACCTTGCTCTGAGTATCTCCCTGATGATTTTTAGAACTCAAACACATTCTAACCGTTGTGATTGGTCCCAGAAACCGATGGGTTGGGTCAGAGCCAGAACACACGTGGGTAAAGCGATGTTTTGAAAATGCGTTGTTGCGCTTTGATACTCTGTTTAGAGATAATCCAAATCGCTGATGACTTTGTGTACAACAATCCCTCATTTTGACGCCCCCACAAAACGACGTCAGACTGAAGTCTGTAGCGAACATAAACGGCATTCTTCCGCTGCTCTAAGTCGTCAGGCAAGAACCCAGCAGCCCTCCTGTTGCCAGATCAATTTCCCCGTTTATCCAGGGCATCGGCCCGGGATTCTAACAAGCGAACTTTCAGGCCACAGATCCTACTCCTGCTGCTGGGCTACCTACCACCCCCATGGAAATGGATGGGAACAGAGCTAAGCTGTGAGGTGGTTCTACCGGGCTCAGTCTCTCTCTCTCTCTCTCCCTCCCTCTCTTTCCCTCCCTCTTCTACAAGGCTGAGAGCATCTGCCTGGTGTATAACTCAATGTTCCAGCTTTGGCATTTAGTCACACACACGCACACACACGTGCACACACACACACACACACAGACCAAGACAACAGCATCTCCTCTGTGTATCGATGCCACAAGTGACACAAAAGCTCCCTCCCTCACTGGTGTTGTGTTCAGTGTAATCAGAGGGGTAGAAGGTTTCTCCTCTCTTCCACAATAAACCAGATATAAAAAAAAGTGTGTGTGTGTGTGTGTGTGTGTGTGTGTGTGAGTGGCCCACTCAAAAGGCAGAACTATAGCCAACACACAGTAAAATAGTGCCAACAGACAGGAGTTTTGGGCCAAGCATCTAAAGAATGGGTGAGAGGGTGCTTGAATGAATCGCTCTCTCTCCAATCGCTGTTGGAAGGCAGTTCCCCACGAGTGTGGTACATCCGCTTTCAGATTTGTTATTTAGTAGCTCCATCTATGAATTTGAGAGCAATTACATTTCCCGAGCCCCATCCCTCAGTTGTTTACCCCCCCCCCCCCCAAAAAATGTTGCGGGCGCGAGTTTTGTTGTTGTTTGAATCACGGACTGCAGCTTTAACCTTTTACCTTTTAACGCATTCCAGGTGACTACCTCATGAAGCTGGTTGAGGGAATGCCAAGAGTGTGCAAAGCTGTCACCAAGGCAAAGGGTGGCTACTTTGAAGATTCTCCTAAACAAATCAAAATATATTTATATAACACTTTTTTGGTTACTACATGATTCCATGTGTTGTTTTATAGTTTTGATGTCTTCAATATTATTCGAAAATGTAGATATTATTATTTTTTTACTTGAATGAGTAGGTGTGTTAAAACCTTTGACTGGTACTGTACAACACAGAAGACTGAAATACTATAACAAAACCGTTTGACATAGAAACACTAAAAAGCTGTAGTAGAGAGAACAGCTTATGACTGGGGTGGCGTCTTGGACAATTTTTAGGGCCTTCATCTTGTGGTCTTAGGCCGAGCAGTTACCATACCAGCCCTATCGATGGTGCAGGTGTAGAACGTTTTGAGGATGTGAGGACCTATGCCCAATCTTTTCAGTCTTCTTGAGGGGTAATAGGAGTTGTCATGCCCTCTTCACAACTGTCTTGGTGTGTTTGGACCATGTTAGTTTGTTGGTGATGTGGACATCAAGGAACTTGAAGCTCTCAACCTGTTCCACTACAGCCCTGTCGATGAGAATGGGGGCGTGCTCAGTCCTCCTTTTCCTGTAGTCTACAATCATCTCCTTTGTCTTGATCACATTGAGGGAGAGGTTATTTTCCTGGCACCACACGACCAGGTCTCTGACCTCCTCCCTATAGGCTGTCTCATCGTTCATTAGACCTACCACCGTTGTGTCGTTGGCAAGCTTAATGATGGTGTTGGAGTCGTGCATAGGCCATGGCTGAACAGTGAATACAGGAGGGGACCTAGTACGCACCCCTGAGGGGCCCCCGTGTTGAAGATCACCTTGGCAGATGTGTTGTTACCTACCCTCACCACCTGGGGGCGGCCCGTCAGGAAGTCCAGGATCCAGTTGCAGAGGCAGGTGTTTAGTCCCTAGGTCCTTATCTTAGTGATGAGCTTGGAGGACACTATGGTGTTGAATGCTGAGCTGTAGTCAATGAATAGCATTCTCACGTAGGTGTTCCTTTTGTCCAGGTGGGAAAGGGCAGTGTGGAGTGCAATAGAGAATGCAACATCTGTGGATCTGTTAGGGCGATATGCAAATTGGAGTGGGTCTAGGGTTTCTGGGATAATGGTGTTGATGTGAGCCATGACCTGCCTTTCAAAGCACTTCATGGCTACAGACGTGAGTGCTACGGGTCAGTAGTCATTTAGGCAGGTTACCTTGGTGTTCTTGGGCACAGGGACTATGGTGGTCTGCTTGAAACATGTTGGTATTACAGACTCAGACAGGGAGAGGTTGAAAATGTCATTGAAGACACTTGCCAGTTGGTCAGCGCATGCTTAGAGTGCATGTCCTGGTAATCCATCTGGCCCTGCGGCCTTGTGAATGTTGACCTGTCTAAAGGTCTTACTCACATCAGCTACGGAGAGCGTGATCACACAGTCGTCCGGAACAGCTGATGCTCTTATGCATGCTTCAGTGTTGCTTGCCTCGAAGCGAGCATAGAAGTTATTTAGCTCGTCTGGCAGGCTCATGTCAATGGGCAGCTCGCAGCTGCGCTTCCCTTTGTAATCCGTAATAGTTTGCAAGCCCTGCCACGTCCAACGAGCGTCAAAGCCGGTGTAGTACAATTCAATCTTAGTCCTTTATTGACACTTTGCCTGTTTGATGGTTCGTCGGAGGGCATAGTGGGATTTATTATAAGCGTCTGGATTAGAGTCCCGCTCCTTGAAAGTGGCAGCTCTACCCTTTAGCTCAGTGCGGATGTTTCCTGTAATCCATGGCTTCTGGTTGGAGTATGCACGTACGGTCACTGTGGGGATGACGTCATCGATGCACTTATTGATGAAGCAAGCGACTGAGGTGGTATATTCCTCAATGCCTTTGGAAGAATCCCGGAACATATGCCAATCTGTGCTAGCAAAACAGTCCTGTAGCTTAGCATCCGCGTCATCTGACCACTTCCTTATTGAGCGAGTCACTGGTACTTCCTGCTTTAGTTTTTGCATGTAAATAGGAATCTGGAGGATAGAGTATGCTGCAGTAGTTTATGTGTCGGGGGGCTAGGGTCAGTCTGTTATATCTGGAGTATTTCTCCAGTGTCCCTCAGGACTACCTGGCATGATGACTCCTTGCTGTCCCCAGTCCACCTGGCCGTGCTGCAGCTCCAGTTTCAACTGTTCTGCCTGCGGCTATGTTGACCGGACGTGGTACCAGTCCCAGACCTGCTGTTTTCAACTCTCTAGAGACAGCAGGAGCGGTAGAGATACTCTTAATGATCGGCTATGAAAAGCCAACTGACATTTACTCCTGAGGTGGTGACCTGTTGCACTCCCGACATCCACTGTGATTATTATTATTTGACCATGCTGGACATTTATGAACATTTGAACATCTTGGCCATGCTCTGTTATAATCTCCACCCGGCACAGACAGAAGAGGACTGGCCACCCCACATAGCCTGGTTCCTCTCTAGGTTTCTTCCTAGGTTTTTCCTAGCCACCGTGCTTCTACACCTGCATTGCTTGCTGTTTGGGGTTTTAGGCTGGGTACAGCACTTTGAGAAATCAGCTGATGTAAGGGCAATATAAATACATTTGATATGATTTAGAGTATGGTCAGATTTGAAAAATGGAGGGCGAGGGAGAGCTTTGTACGCATCTCTGTGTGTATAGTAAAAGTGGTCTACAGTTTTTTTTTTCCTCGTTGATTATGCTGGTAGAAATTATGTGAAAGGATTTAAGTTTCCCTGCATTAAAGTCCCCGGCCACTAGGAGCGCCACCTCTGGATGACCATTTTCTTGTTTGCTTATGGCCTTATACAGCTCGTTGAGTGCGGTCTTAGTAACAGCATCGGTTTGTGGTGGTGAATAGACAGCTACGAAAAATATAGATGACAACTCTCTTGGTAAATAGTGTGGTCTATAGCTTATCATGAGATACTCTACCTCAGGTGAGCAAAACCTCGAGACTTCCTTCATATTAGATTTCATGCACCAGCAGTTGTTGACAAATAGACACAGACCACCACCCCTTGTCTTACCGGAGGCAGCTGTTCTATCTTGCCGATGCACCGGAAACTCCGGCACGTACGTTATCCATGTCATCGTTCAGCCACGACTCGGTGAAACATAAGATATTACAGTTTTTAATGTTCCATTGGTATAGTCGTGATCGGAGCTCATCCATTTTGTTATCCAATGATTGCACATTGGCTAATAGGACTGATGGTAGAGGCATATTACTCACTCGCCGTCGGATCCTAACAAGGCAGCCCGATATCTCCGCCATGGGAATGACGGGGATTTGGGCCTTGTCAGGTGTCTGAAGTAAATCCGTCGCGTCTCGTTAAAGAAAAAAAAATCTTTGTCCAGTACGAGGTGAGTAATCGCTGTCCTGATATCTAGAAGCTCTTTCCGGTCATAAGAGACTATGGCAGAAACATTATGTACAAAATAAGTTACAAATAACGTGAAAAAACACACAATAACACAACCCCCTCTCTCTCTCCCGCTCATTCTCATTTGTTTTCTCCATCGCTCTCTCTCTGTTTGGTAGTAGTGAAGTAAAGGTGATGGACAGAGATAACTGGGACAAATCAGGTACAAACCACCTCCACATTACACCACATTTCAGCACTTCCACTGACAGACAGCTGCATATACAGCACACAGACACATGGCCGTTTATCATGTGTGTGGATGGGCAGTAAGAAACTCAGTCTCGTAAACAAACACACACGCAGTCACCAGTCTAGGCCCATATGGTTTCATCAGTAATGAGGACAGAGCCCAGGTGGGACAAACCAAGTGGCCTAACCCATAATGATCTCTGTGTGTGTGTGTGTGTGTGTGTGTGTGTGTGTGTGTGTGTGTGTGTGTGTGTGTGTGTGTGTGTGTGTCAGACCGATGGTATTCTCTCGATATCAGGCATATGCAACTGGCGGCCCCGTACCCTCCCCTACGGACCATTCTTCTTTTTTAGGAACTCAGTCGGGGCTTCAATTTACTGTTGAGAGATAGAATAATATAATACCCAAGGTGCAATTGGAAAATGAGGTTGTGCATCAGCAATCACTCAATTAGCCCGTGTCCGCTAAACATTTTTAGATTGGTAAATTACAGACCGGCATTGATCATCAAATCAAATGTATTTATAAAGCCCTTCTTACATCAGCTGATATCTCAAAGTGCTGTACAGAAACCCAGCCTAAAACCCCAAACAGCAAGCAATGCAGAAAAACTCCCTAGAAAGGCCAAAACCTAGGAAGAAACCTAGAGAGGAACCAGGCTATGAGGGGTGGCCAGTCCTCTTCTGGCTGTGCCGGGTGGAGATTATAACAGAACATCTTAATTAAAGATTGGTGTTATGAGTCCTTGATTCCAGATGTCAGGGAAATAACCTAAACTCAGGATCAAATTAAACAGTTTGAATATAGCCAATTGAAATGTTGCACTAGTGAGTTTGAGCATCTCATTTAGGATGCCATCAGGTCCGCATGCTTTTTTAAATTTGTCACAACAATAGACAAACACAGTTTGCTTAAACTAATAACACAAACAATTATACATTTTCATGTCTTTATTGAACACGTGTCTTTATTGTAAACATTCACAATACAGGATGGGAAAAGTATGTTAACATTTGGATTTAATAACTGGTTGAACCTCCTTTGGCAGCAATAACCTCAACCAAACGTTTTCTTTAGTTGCAGATCAGCCCTGTACAACGGTCAGGAGGAATTTTGGACCATTCCTCTTTACAAAACTGTTCTAGATCAGCAATTTTCAAGGATGTCTGTTGTGAACTGATCTCTTGAGGTCATGCCACAGCATCTCAATCGGGTTGAGGTCAGGACTCTGACAACCACTCCAGAAGGCATATTTTCTTCTGTTGAAGCCATTCTGTTGTTGATTTACTTCTGTGTTTTGGGTCGTTGTCCTGTTGCATCACCCAACTTCTGTTGAGCTTCAATTGGTGGACAGATCGCCTTACATTCTCCTGCAAAATGTCTTGATAAACTTGGGAATTCATGTCTCCGTCAATGATAGCAAGCTGTCAAGGCCCTGAGGCAGCAAAGCAGCCCCAAACCATGATGCTCCCTCTACCACACTTTACAGTTGAGGATGAGGTTTTGATGCTGGTGTGCTGTGCCTTTTTTTTTCTCCTCACATAGTGTTTTGTGTTCCTTCCAAACAACTCAACTGTAGTTTCATCTGTCCACAGAATATTTTGCAAGTAGCGCTGTGGAACATCCAGGCGCACTTTTGCAAACTTCAGACGTGCACAGGCAAGGACAGCTGACAGCTGACTCATAGCGCTTCTGGCTGGTAATGGCGGACGTAAAGGTAATGGCGGACGTAAAGGTAATGGCGGACTGAACGAAGTTATGTAGAGCACCTCGAGATAAAACGTAATATTCAATATCGGCAAATTAGACTAAAATATTAGCACTACATAATCTGGTGGGTGATAACCTTCAATCTGGATAATAACACCAAACAAATCTTAAGACTAGAGACATTTATCGACAAATATTACGAAAACAAGCAACACCCAAACATGACTGAAAGTAAGACAGGGGAACCGATTTCAACACGACGGAGAGTGAGACAGGGGAACCGATTTCAACACGACGGAGAGTAAGACAGGGGAACCGATTTCAACACGACGGAGAGTAAGACAGGGGAACCGATTTCAACACGACGGAGAGTAAGACAGGGGAACCAATTTCAACATGACGGAGAGTAAGACAGGGGAACCTATTTCAACATGACGGAGAGTAAGACAGGGGAACCGATTTCAACATGACGGAGAGTAAGACAGGGGAACCGATTTCAACACGACGGAGAGTAAGACAGGGGAACCAATTTCAACACGACGGAGAGTAAGACAGGGGAACCTATTTCAACATGACGGAGAGTAAGACAGGGGAACCGATTTCAACATGACGGAGAGTAAGACAGGGGAACCGATTTCAACATGACGGAGAGTAAGACAGGGGAACCGATTTCAACATGACGGAGAGTAAGACAGGGGAACCTATTTCAACACGACGGAGAGTAAGACAGGGGAACCTATTTCAACACGACGGAGAGTAAGACAGGGGAACCTCTTTCAACACGACGGAGAGTAAGACAGGGGAACCTCTTTCAACACGACGGAGAGTAAGACAGGGGAACCTATTTCAACACGACGGAGAGTAAGACAGGGGAACCTATCTCAACACGACGGAGAGTAAGACAGGGGAACCTATTTCAACATGACGGAGAGTAAGACAGGGGAACCTATTTCAACACGACGGAGAGTAAGACAGGGGAACCTATTTCAACACGACGGAGAGTAAGACAGGGGAACCTATTTCAACATGACGGAGAGTAAGACAGGGGAACCTATTTCAACATGACGGAGAGTAAGACAGGGGAACCGATTTCAACATGATGGAGAGTAAGACAGGGGAACCGATTTCAACATGATGGAGAGTAAGACATGGGAACCGATGTCAAAACGAAAAGGTGACTTCTACAGACACAGACAATTTAATATTTTCACCACCGAGAATGGTAAAGGTCGAAACCGAACTGTTAAAATCAATAAATGACAAACTGGGTATACTTGAATTAGTTAGTAAGGATATAAAAGAGTTGAAGGCAAGCCTCGAGATGAGTGATGAAAAAGCTGCGACATTGGAGAAGGAAACACACAAGCTAAAAGGGACAGTCAATAAGATGGAAACCGAAGTTAATGAACTTAAAAAGGAGAACACTGTTCTGAGGGAAGCCTTACTGGACATACAAACTAGATCCATGAGAGAGAATCTGGTACTTACAGGTATCCAGGAGAAAGAAGGGGAAGTTCCTGAATCTGTAGTTAGAGAGTTCCTCCTTACAGCACTTCAGATCCCACACGAAATTATCGACAAAATCCAACTTGAACGTGTACACCGCTTCGGACAAAAAGAGGCCCAAGGTATGAACGCCCAATCGTTGCCAAATTTGCTTCATTTAAAGATAAAATAATGGTTAAAAGCCTGGGTAAAATTGGCATGAATGACCAGTTCCCGAAGGAAATTGCAGAACGGCGTAAAGTTCTGTATCCAATTTTCAAAGAAAATAGATTAAAAGCGAAACGAGTAGCTCTCGTCGTTGATAAACTATATATTGATAACCAGTTGTTCAGAGACACAAAGACTACTCCATGGTTATTTTAAAAATTACAAAGTTCTCATAGATGAGGAAAATAAACACAATTCTAGCTCGGTTATGGATTGTAACAATACAATAAAAAATATAGCTTTTCTATATATCTTCACATATAACTAATTGAACACCAAGCACTATTTCTACATAGTGAAGATAAAAACTAAGTCAACAGAAGGCACAGTATGTGTGGATGGTGTGGTGTGTGTTTATTCTTTATTTTATTTGTTATGTTTGGAAAGTTGAGTGAGTGAGTAATGAAATGGTTGCATATCCCAGAGCCAGTGTATTGCTGTGGGCCGGGTATGAGAGGGCTTTCAATGTTGTTCAGATGATGGATATACTTTTATAATGAATGATACGTCTTATTTATTTATTTATTGTCCTATCATGGTGGAACTAAATTTTTTAAATAAATTATATCTAATTATTTATTTATGATCCTATTTTAATGGTACGGTCCATGACCCTATACACCCACCTGAATGACCCAGATACTAAGGAGAAGTCCCTAACTGTTTTATGTGCCTGCTGTAAGCGGTCTGTATGCAGCCAAAATGAGGTCAGAGACCAAGAGCAGCACTGCCCCCTCAAGATTCTGAGCCTGCTTGGCAGGGTTGGTCCTGCAAAGCCAAAGCCCCCTAAAGGGAGAGCATAATAAACAAGGAAATTCTCAAAGCTGTTAATGAGAACCTTGACTACCTTGTACCTAGCCGGTGGGGATTCCGGTGGGGTGCCCCCACCCAGGCAGTGGCAGTGCTGGCAACACTAGCTGCAGTAACCCATGGGGAGGGGGGGTGGGGTGCCCCCACCCAGGCAGTGGCAGTGCTGGCAACACTAGCTGCAGTAACCCATGGGGAGGGGGGGTGGGGTGCCCCCACCCAGGCAGTGGCAGGGCTGGCAACACTAGCTGCAGTAACCCATGGGGAGGGGGGTGGGGTGCCCCCACCCAGGCAGTGGCAGGGCTGGCAACACTAGCTGCAGTAACCCATGGGGAGGGGGGTGGGGTGCCCCCACCCAGGCAGTGGCAGGGCTGGCAACACTAGCTGCAGTAACCCATGGGGAGGGGGGTGGGGTGCCCCCACCCAGGCAGTGGCAGGGCTGGCAACACTAGCTGCAGTAACCCATGGGGAGGGGGGTGGGGTGCCCCCACCCAGGCAGTGGCAGGGCTGGCAACACTAGCTGCAGTAACCCATGGGGAGGGGGGTGGGGTGCCCCCACCCAGGCAGTGGCAGTGCTGGCAACACTAGCTGCAGTAACCCATGGGGAGGGGGGTGGGGTGCCCCCACCCAGGCAGTGGCAGGGCTGGCAACACTAGCTGCAGTAACCCATGGGGAGGGGGGTGGGGTGCCCCCACCCAGGCAGTGGCAGTGCTGGCAACACTAGCTGCAGTAACCCATGGGGAGGGGGGTGGGGTGCCCCCACCCAGGCAGTGGCAGGGCTGGCAACACTAGCTGCAGTAACCCATGGGGAGGGGGGTGGGGTGCCCCCACCCAGGCAGTGGCAGGGCTGGCAACACTAGCTGCAGTAACCCATGGGGAGGGGGGGTGGGGTGCCCCCACCCAGGCAGTGGCAGGGCTGGCAACACTAGCTGCAGTAACCCATGGGGAGGGGGGGTGGGGTGCCCCCACCCAGGCAGTGGCAGTGCTGGCAACACTAGCTGCAGTAACCCATGGGGAGGGGGGTGGGGTGCCCCCACCCAGGCAGTGGCAGTGCTGGCAACACTAGCTGCAGTAACCCATGGGGAGGGGGGGTGGGGTGCCCCCACCCAGGCAGTGGCAGTGCTGGCAACACTAGCTGCAGTAACCCATGGGGAGGGGGGTGGGGTGCCCCCACCCAGGCAGTGGCAGTGCTGGCAACACTAGCTGCAGTAACCCATGGGGAGGGGGGTGGGGTGCCCCCACCCAGGCAGTGGCAGTGCTGGCAACACTAGCTGCAGTAACCCATGGGGAGGGGGGGTGGGGTGCCCCCACCCAGGCAGTGGCAGTGCTGGCAACACTAGCTGCAGTCACCCATTTCTTGCGCGGTCTTGCAGGCCTTCTCATGCAGCTGCAACTGCATTTGTAAATCAAGACCTTTCTTGAGTTGGGATGGTGCAACTGTTGAGAAAGTGAGCTTATGGTTGTGTGGGGGTAAGGGTTGAGTGTGTGTGGGTGGGTGTATGTGTGTATCCCACAACTGTTGTGAAGGAGTAAAAGATGTTAGGGACAATAGAGGATGATCCACAGCTAAATATAATACAAATCGAGGTGAGGGCGATGGAAATGCTTTTAGCAGTTGATCTACTTCAATTCGGTAAATGGCACGGTGTGCTCTTTTCAAAGGATGGATCCCAGTCGGTTCAGGGCTATGGGATACAGGGGGTCGAGGGTGGTCTGCCGGGCATTGGGATGACAACCCAACTCGGGATGAGGAGGGCTTTTAGCGGGTGGAATAGTAGGGACCAATTGGAGGTTTACTTAGTAGCAATGCAAATATCATGGTACAGCTATATAGACACTCAATCATCATGTTACTTTTTAATGGTACGTTTACAAACATTTATTTTGATAAATAGAATTGAAAGTTGTGTCTCATTATGGTGGTGAAATAAGTATAGCCAGTTACAATTGTAATGGCCTAGCAGATAATAAGAAAAGACGATCAGTATTTACCTGGCTAAAAGAGAAGGAATATCATATCTATTGTTTACAGGAAACCCATTCAACAGCTTTAGATGAAGTTTTGTGGAAAAAGAACGGGGGGGGGGGGGGGGGGGGATATTTCTCCCACGGGCAAAGAAATTCAAAAGGTGTGATGGTTTTAATTAACAATAATTTTGATCGAAATGTGCAAATTGTCCAAGCAGATCCTCAAGGTAGATGGATTATTTTAAATATGTTATTGGACAATTAACAGATATGGCTTATTAACCTATACGGTCCGAATAATGATGATCCAAGCTTCTTTGAAAATATATATAAGAATTTATCAACTCTACAAGCAACACTAGACTCTATTATTATGGAGGGAGATTTTAATACGGTCTTAAAATACCTCTATGGACCGGAAAGGAAATCACACTACAAAACTATCACCCTCAGGCACTTAAGGAAATCATGAATGTCATGGATATATTGGAATTAGTGGATATATGGAGACTTAAATACCCTGACCTAGTGAGATATACATGGAGGAGGTTTAATATCCTGACCTAGTGAGATATACATGGAGGAGGTTTAATATCCTGACCTAGTGAGATATACATGGCGGAGGCTTAATCAAGCAGGTCGTCTTGACTACTTTCTTATACCATTCTCTCTGGCACCAAAAGTTTAAAAAGTGTTGATAGGGGACAGAATGCGGTCGGATCATGACATATCATGAATATTACTCTTACAGAATTTCCACATGGGTGAGGATATTTGAAATTTAATCAAAGCCTACTAGATGATAAATTGTTTAGAACATAATAATTTATAATAGAATGTTATATATATGGGGGATACAACCTTCCCAGCTCTGCAGATTCTGCTGTGAGGAGGCAGAGTCATTAGATCATTTATTTTGGTATTGTCCATATGCAGCTTGTTTTTGGTCACAGGTCCAGGAATGGCAACATTTGCCTAGAACTAACGCTGCAGATAGCACTGCTGGGTGATTTGAAAAGCCATAGTCAATCAATCAATAATATAATAATTGTTTTAGCAAAAACGTTTATTTTTCATTTACAATCTGTAGAAGCTATGAGAATAGGAAGGTTCAATTATTTTGTGAAGCATCACAGCACAGTTGAAAAATATATGGCAAATAGAAATCCAAAATGGATGGTGTTAAGAGATAGATGGGAGGGGTTGAATGGAGCTGAAGGGTGGGACTAATAACAAGATAAACAATGTAAAACATACAGGATCTGTAAAATGTATATAGGTTCGAAACTGTTGTGAAATAGCAAAGTTACAAATATAAATCAAACTGGATGGACATCAGAAATAGAGGAAGGACTAAGAACAAACAAGAGAGAACTATTGTAAAGTAGACTGTGTCAGAGATTTCTTAAGCTGACACTCAAGGATTCCTCTTAACCTCATTGAACATTCTGCACTGTGCTCTTGCAGTCATCTTTGCAGGACGGCCACTCCTAGGCAGAGAAGCAACAGTGCTAAACTTTCTCCCATTTACAGTCAATTTGTCTTACTGTGGACTGATGACCATCAAGGCTTTTAGAGATACTTTTATAACCCTTTCCAACTTTATGCAAGGCAACAATTCTTAATTTTAATCTTAGGTCTTCTGAGATCAATTTTTTTTTCGAGGCATGGTTCACATCAGGCAATGCTTCTTGTGAATAGCAAACTCAAATTTTGTGAGTGTATTTTTTAATAGGACAAGGCAGCCCTAACCAACATCTTCAATCTGGTCTCATTGATTGGACTCCAGGTTAGTTGACTCCTGACTCCAATTAGCTTTTGGAGAAGTCATTAGCCTAGGGGTTCACATACTTTTTCCAACCTACACTGTGAATGTTTAAATGATGTATTCAATATAGACAAGAAGAATACAATAATTTGTGTTATTAGTTTAAGCAGACTGAGTTTGTCTGTTGTTGTGATTTAGATGAAGATCAGATCACATTTGATGACCAATTTATACAGAAATCTGTAATTGCTAAATCTTCTCTCCACCCCAGGGCAAAATGTGTAAAAATGCAGCAGACTTGCCTTAAAAACGGCAAGATTTTCTCTACCCCCATGGCGAAATGCAGCTCCTACCTGACCGTCACTGCTCACACCCCGACAGCCTCTACCTGACCGTCACTGCTCACACCCCGACAGCTCCTACCTGGCCGTCACTGCTCACACCCCGACAGCTCCTACCTGGCCGTCACTGCTCACACCCCGACAGCTTCTACCTGGCCGTCACTGCTCACACCCCGACAGCCTCTACCTGGCCGTCACTGCTCACACCCCTACAGCTTCTACCTGGCCGTCACTGCTCACACCCCTACAGCTTCTACCTGGCCGTCACTGCTCACACCCCTACAGCTCCTACCTGGCCTTCACTGCTCACACCCCGACAGCTCCTACCTGGCCGTCACTGCTCACACCCCTACAGCTTCTACCTGGCCGTCACTGCTCACACCCCGACAGCTCCTACCTGACCGTCACTGCTCACACCCCGACAGCTCCTACCTGACCGTCACTGCTCACACCCCGACAGCTTCTACCTGGCCGTCACTGCTCACACCCCGACAGCTTCTACCTGGCCGTCACTGCTCACACCCCGACAGCTCCTACCTGGCCGTCACTGCTCACACCCCGACAGCTTCTACCTGGCCGTCACTGCTCACACCCCGACAGCTTCTACCTGGCCGTCACTGCTCACACCCCGACAGCTCCTACCTGGCCGTCACTGCTCACACCCCGACAGCTCCTACCTGGCCGTCACTGCTCACACCCCGACAGCCTCTACCTGGCCGTCACTGCTCACACCCCGACAACTTCTACCTGGCCGTCACTGCTCACACCCCGACAGCTTCTACCTGGCCGTCACTGCTCACACCCCGACAACTTCTACCTGGCCGTCACTGCTCACACCCCGACAACTTCTACCTGGCCGTCACTGCTCACACCCCGACAACTTCTACCTGGCCGTCACTGCTCACACCCCGACAACTTCTACCTGGCCGTCACTGCTCACACCCCGACAGCGTCTACCTGGCCGTCACTGCTCACACCCAGACAGCCTCTACCTGGCCGTCACTGCTCACACCCCGACAGCCTCTACCTGGCCGTCACTGCTCACACCCCGACAGCCTCTACCTGGCCGTCACTGCTCACACCCCGACAGCCTCTACCTGGCCGTCACTGCTCACACCCCGACAGCTTCTACCTGGCCGTCACTGCTCACACCCCGACAGCCTCTACCTGGCCGTCACTGCTCACACCCCTACAGCTTCTACCTGGCCGTCACTGCTCACACCCCTACAGCCTCTACCTGGCCGTCACTGCTCACACCCCGACAGCCTCTACCTGGCCGTCACTGCTCACACCCCGACAGCCTCTACCTGGCCGTCACTGCTCACACCCCGACAGCCTCTACCTGGCCGTCACTGCTCACACCCCAACTGTATTTCAGCTCGTACATGACTCACCTAATCAAATTTGATTTGTCACATGCGCCGAACACAACAATCCGTTAAGCAACAATGATTTAAGAACAAAAAGTGTTAAGTAAATAATAGATAAGTAAAAAAGAAAAATGAAAATAGAAAAGTAACAAATAATTAAACAGCAGCAGTAGAATAACAATAGTGAGACTATATACAGGGGGGTACTGGTACAGAGTCAATGTGCGGGGGCACTGGTTCGTTGAGGTAATATGTACATGTAGGTCGGGGTAAAGTAACTATGCATAGATAATAAACAGAGAGTAGCAGCAGTGTAAAAGAGGGATCTGGGAGGCCCTTTGATTAGCTGGTCATAAGTCTTATGGCTTGGGGGTAGAAGCTGTTAAGATGCCTTTTGGACCTAGACGTGCTGTGCGGTAGCAGAGAGCTCAGTCCATGACTAGGGTGGCTGGAGTCTTTAACAATTTTTATATAATTAATATATATATAAATATAAAGAGAGAGAGATAGAGAGAGACAGACAGAGACAGAGAGAGAGAGAGACAGAGACAGAGACCATGGTTCCACAATTGCAACCCTGCTGTCTACACAGACAGGCACAAAAAAAGGGCCAATGCAACCGTTTTAAAATCTCTTTTCAAACAGCCTTAAAGTAAAAAGGGCATTATATATATAAATACATATAAAAACACAGGATATCCCGTTTTTGACTGCTCTGGGTCTTTAATAGCAAAGTGCTGATGTTGGATTTGAACCAGATCTTGGCTAGCATTAAAAATGTATAATTTGTACAGCAACATTGGAGCTTTACAGAAACCCCTCTCTCCGTGTCTCTCTCTCGGTTAACGCTCCCGGGGCCCACTGATTCTCTTGGCGCTTGTTCCTCGAGCCGCTGTCTCGTCACCCAGCCGCTCGAGAAGGTCAGAAAGTCTCCGTCTAGTCGCGCGAATGCACGCACACACAATAACTATAAACTGCAGTGCGGCACCGGTACTCTATTTTTAAAGAATAATATAACGTGATATTGATAAATATTTGATTCCCGCCGAACGAAGCCGAGAAGAGCGAGAAGAGCGGTGTGGGGGTTAGAGGCATTTCATCTAACGACGCTCATAAAGACCAACACACACAACGTATTGGGAAGCCACATCGCACACTTCTGCCGACACAGACCTCTCCTTAAACTACACAAGCGCGCGCACACACACACACACACACACACACACCTGGATAGTTCATATTTGGTAACCTCTGTAGTCGACAGCCGATACATAGACCGAGCGACCACACACACACACACACACACACACACACACACACACACACACACACACACACACACACACACACACACACACACACACACACACACACACACACACACACACACACACACCCCATTCCAAATGCATTCCAAGTCGTGATAGAACGCTAGTCTACTGTAGGTAGGTCATCATAAGCACACATTCCCAAACCTCTCAGCGCAGGAACACAATGTTATACATTTCCAGCACACTTTTTGTCATATATATCCACACAAACAAAACAAAAACAAATAGCCGACGTAACACCATTACAGCGATAGACTATATGGAACAAAAAGTCATAATCGTACCTTTAAACATGTTGAAGGCGGTTGTTCTCTCCGTCTGGTCTATGTAGGCTATCCTAGTTTGAGTCCCATCCTCCTTGGACGTCTCTTTCGGCCGAATGTAGCCTACTTGGCAGGTGTTTTCTCCAGTCTGAAATGAACCGTGTTGACGGGCAGAGTTGAAAACATAGCCGCAGATATTTCCCGACAGAGAAGAAGTTAAAGCGTCTGGAAGAATCTCTCAAAAACAATACAAGATGCACTATCTATTCCAAACGCACGGAAGGCAGGCGCAGCTTGTGTTTTGACAGCAGGCTACCACACACTGGGCGCGTTCGAGCAGATCACTTTAGTGAAGTCGTTGACCATCGTTGGTCACCGCCTTTCAAAGTGTGTTGCATTATGGTTATTAAAACTTGTCCGACTTGCGACTACATTTCCACTGCATGAGCTTTTACAAAAAAATCATGTGATCAAAGGTCATGCAGTTTTCGATAAAATCCCCTTTAAGTCACTGCAGTTACTTCTCACCAACTGCGGCATGCAGCAAACACCTGCATTGTGGGAGGCACTCTTTGTCAACCAATCATAAGGGTGTTTTTTGTTTGACCCACTCAAACGTGGCCAAATAGATGACTGAAACAGGAACAACTTTGCTGCAAATCTACAGCAGATACCAATGAAAGTGATATTTGACCTGTGGGGGCCACTCAGAGGAGGAAGAGGAGGACCATCCTCCTCAGTGAATTTCATTAAAAAATATTGAAACATTAAAAAAAGTTATAATTTTCAGATAAAACTATACTAAATATATTCACGTCACCAAATAATTGATTAAAACGAACTGTTTTTCAACTAAGGTCTACTGCCTTGGGCAGCAGGTAGCCTAGTGGTTAGAGTGTTGGGTCAGTCACTGAAAGGTTGCTAGATCAAATCCCTGAGCTGACAAAGGTGAAATTCTGTCGTTCTGCCCCTGAACAAGGCAGTTAACCCACTGTTCCAAGGCAGTCATTGTCATTTTTGTTAACTGACTTGCCTAGTTTTTAAAAAGTAGCCTCAGCAGCACTCTGTAGGGTAGCACCATGGTGTAGCTGGAGGACAGCTAGCTTCTGTCTTCCTCTGGGTACATTGTCTTCAATACAAAACCTAGGAGGCTCAAGGTTCTCATAGACTTCTGGCGGAGGTTCTCCAACCTATCAGAGCTCTTGCAGCATGAACTGACATGTTGTCCACACAATCAAAGTATCAGAGAATGAATCTAGAACTGAAAGCATAAGCTACAGCTAGCTAGCACTGCAGTGTGGTGTGGTGAGTAGTGACTCAAAGAGAGAGACAAAAGATGAACAGTTATTAACAAATTAATTTCTACCAAAATTAAGGAGAAGCAAGCGAGAGAGAGCAAGCTATATTTTGTAGTACGCAGTGCATTCAGAAAGTATTCAGACCCCTTTCCCTTTTTCTACATTTTGTTACGTTCCAGCATTATTCTAACATGGATTACATGTTCTAACAGTCAGTTTCTTAAAAGGTGCATGTTTATCAATAATTGGAAGAAGAAATTTCATAAATTCCTCAAGTGCAGCGTCTGGATGCTCCTCATTAATCACATCAGACCAACACATATTTTTAACATCATCCACATAAGAGTCACAGCAAAATCTTTTGTATGATCTCTTATACACTATTTTAGGCCCAGCTGTTGGAACTTTGGCTCTCCTGGATATAGCCACTATATTGTGATCACTGCATCCAATGGGTACGGATACAGCTTTAGAACAAAGTACAGCATTAGTAAAAATGTGATCAATACATGTGGATGATCTTGTCCCTGTAGTGTTTGTAAACACCCTGGTAGGTTGATTAATAACCTGAACCAGATTACAGGCACCGGTTACAGTGAGAAGCTTCCTCTTGTTAAACACCCTGGTAGGTTGATTAATAACCTGAACCAGATTACAGACACTGGTTACAGTGAGAAGCTTCCTCTTGTAAAACACCCTGGCAGGTTGATTAATAACCTGAACCAGATTACAGGCACTGGTTACAGTGAGAAGCTTCCTCTTGTTAAACACCCTGGTAGGTTGATTAATAACCTGAACCAGATTACAGGCACTGGTTACAGTGAGTAGCTTCCTCTTGTAAAACACCCTGGTAGGTTGATTAATAATCTGAACCAGATTACAGGCACTGGTTACAGTGAGAAGCTTCCTCTTGTAAACATCCTGGTAGGTTGATTAATAACCTGAACCAGATTACAGGCACTGGTTACAGTGAGTAGCTTCCTCTTGTTAAACACCCTGGTAGGTTGATTAATAACCTGAACCAGATTACAGGCACTGGTTACAGTGAGTAGCTTCCTCTTGTAAAACACCCTGGTAGGTTGATTAATAATCTGAACCAGATTACAGGCACTGGTTACAGTGAGAAGCTTCCTCTTGTAAACATCCTGGTAGGTTGATTAATAACCTGAACCAGATTACAGGCACTGGTTACAGTGAGTAGCTTCCTCTTGTAAAACACCCTGGTAGGTTGATTAATAATCTGAACCAGATTACAGGCACTGGTTACAGTGAGAAGCTTCCTCTTGTTAAACACCCTGGTAGGTTGATTAATAATCTGAACCAGATTACAGGCACTGGATACAGTGAGAAGCTTCCTCTTGAGTGGACAGCTTGATGAAAACCAGTCAATATTCAGGTCCCCAAGAAAGTAGATCTCTCTGTTTACATCACACACACTATCAAGCATTTCACACATATTATTTAGATACTGACTGTTAGCACTTGGTGGCCTATAGCAACACTCCAAACGAAAATATGTGCCAAATGAACCTGCAACCACAACACTTCAAATGTATTTAACTAGGCAAGTCAGTTATGAACAAATTCTTATTTTCAATGACAGCCTAGGAACAGTGGGTTAACTGCCTTGTTCAAGGGCAGAACGACAGATTTGTACCTTGTCAGCTCGGGGACTTGAACCTGCAACCTTTCAACCTTCACCCCACTTGACATGAGATCTTCTCTAAGCATTACAGGGATATGGCTCTGAATATATACAGTAACACCTCCCCCATAAGCATTACAGGAATATGGCTCTGAATATATACAGCAACACCTCCCCCATAAGCATTACAGGGATATGGCTCTGAATATATACAGTAACACCTCCCCCATAAGCATTACAGGGATATGGCTCTGAATATATACAGCAACACCTCCCCCATAAGCATTACAGGGATATGGCTCTGAATATATACAGCAACACCTCCCCCATAAGCATTACAGGGATATGGCTCTGAATATATACATCAACACCTCCCCCATAAGCATTACAGGGATATGGCTCTGAATATATACAGTAACACCTCCCCCATAAGCATTACAGGGATATGGCTCTGAATATATACAGCAACACCTCCCCCATAAGCATTACAGGGATATGGCTCTGAATATATACAGTAACACCTCCCCCATAAGCATTACAGGGATATGGCTCTGAATATATACAGCAACACCTCCCCCATAAGCATTACAGGGATATGGCTCTGAATATATACAGTAACACCTCCCCCATAAGCATTACAGGGATATGGCTCTGAATATATACAGCAACACCTCCCCCATAAGCATTACAGGGATATGGCTCTGAATATATACAGTAACACCTCCCCCATAAGCATTACAGGGATATGGCTCTGAATATATACAGTAACTCCTCCCCCATAAACATTACAGGGATATGGCTCTGAATATATACAGCAACACCTCCCCCATAAGCATTACAGGGATGTGGCTCTGAATATATACAGCAACACCTCCCCCATAAGCATTACAGGGATATGGCTCTGAATATATACAGTAACACCTCCCCCATAAGCATTACAGGGATATGGCTCTGAATATATACAGTAACACCTCCCCCATAAGCATTACAGGGATATGGCTCTGAATATATACAGTAACACCTCCCCCATAAGCATTACAGGGATATGGCTCTGAATATATACAGTAACACCTCCCCCATAAGCATTACAGGGATATGGCTCTGAATATATACAGCAACACCTCCCCCATAAGCATTACAGGGATATGGCTCTGAATATATACAGCAACACCTCCCCCATAAGCATTACAGGGATATGGCTCTGAATATATACAGTAACACCTCCCCCATAAGCATTACAGGGATATGGCTCTGAATATATACAGCAACACCTCCCCCATAAGCATTACAGGGATATGGCTCTGAATATATACAGCAACACCTCCCCCATAAGCATTACAGGGATATGGCTCTGAATATATACAGTAACACCTCCCCCATAAGCATTACAGGGATGTGGCTCTGAATATATACAGTAACACCTCCCCCATAAGCATTACAGGGATATGGCTCTGAATATATACAGTAACACCTCCCCCATAAGCATTACAGGGATATGGCTCTGAATATATACAGTAACACCTCCCCCATAAGCATTACAGGGATATAGTGCTTATTAGTGGCTATTTATTAGTGGCTATTTATATCTTTATTTGGTCGAATTTGTGATAGCTGCTGATGGAGTAAAAAAAATGGTGGAGTATAGAAGTGGTGTCTTTTGCTAACGTGGTTAGCTAATAGATTTACATATTGTGTCTTCCCTGTAAAACATTTAAAAAATCAGAAATGATGGCTTGATTACCAAGATGTGTATCTTTCATCTGGTGTCTTGGACTTGGGATTTAATGATATTTAGATGCTACTATTTACTTGTGACGCTATGCTAGGCTATGCTAGTAGCTTTTCTACTGATGGGGGTGCTCCCGGATCCGGGTTTGGGAGGTGTTAGAGGTAACACCTCCCCCATAAGCATTACAGGGATATGGCTCTGAATATATACAGTAACACCTCCCCCATAAGCATTACAGGGATATGACTCTGAATATATACAGCAACACCTCCCCCATAAGCATTACAGGGATATGGCTCTGAACATATACAGTAACACCTCCCCCATAAGCATTACAGGGATATGGCTCTGAATATATACAGTAACACCTCCCCCATAAGCATTACAGGGATATGGCTCTGAATATATACAGTAACACCTCCCCCATAAGCATTACAGGGATATGGCTCTGAATATATACAGCAACACCTCCCCCATAAGCATTACAGGGATATGGCTCTGAATATATACAGTAACACCTCCCCCATAAGCATTACAGGGATGTGGCTCTGAATATATACAGTAACACCTCCCCCATAAGCATTACAGGGATATGGCTCTGAATATATACAGCAACACCTCCCCTATAAGCATTACAGAGATATGGCTCTGAATATATACAGCAACACCTCCCCCATAAGCATTACAGGGATATGGCTCTGAATATATACAGCAACACCTCCCCTATAAGCATTACAGAGATATGGCTCTGAATATATACAGCAACACCTCCCCCATAAGCATTACAGGGATATGGCTCTGAATATATACAGCAACACCTCCCCCATAAGCATTACAGGGATGTGGCTCTGAATATATACAGTAACACCTCCCCCATAAGCATTACAGGGATATGGCTCTGAATATATACAGTAACACCTCCCCCATAAGCATTACAGGGATATGGCTCTGAATATATACAGCAACACCTCCCCCATAAGCATTACGGGGATTATGGCTCTGAATATATACAGTAACACCTCCCCCATAAGCATTACAGGGATATGGCTCTGAATATATACAGTAACACCTCCCCCATAAGCATTACAGGGATATGGCTCTGAATATATACAGCAACACCTCCCCCATAAGCATTACAGGGATATGGCTCTGAATATATACAGCAACACCTCCCCCATAAGCATTACAGGGATTATGGCTCTGAATATATACAGCAACACCTCCCCCATAAGCATTACAGGGATATGGCTCTGAATATATACAGCAACACCTCCCCCATAAGCATTACAGGGATATGGCTCTGAATATATACAGCAACACCTCCCCCATAACTTCTTGTCAATAGGGGGAGCTGTTAGCACTATTTTTTTCTTGATGTTCCCAAATTAAACTGCCTCGTACTCAATTCTTGCTCGTACAATATGCATATTATTATTACTATTGGATAGAAAACACTCTCTAGTTTCTAAAACCGTTTGAATTATGTCTGTAAGTGAAACAGAACTGGACTTAGAGCAATTTCCCTATGTGGAGTTGAGAATGCAGATTTTTCCAACCTGTTCTCAGACCTGTGTATAACTTTGCCTGTCTTCTATTGGTTGAGATGCACTGCATACGCCTTCCCCTGGGTGTCAGCGAATAGAGGGCCTTGAAATGGAGTCTCTAGGCAGATCAGAAAGTCTATAAATTGATTGGAATCGATGTGTCCCTTCTTTTGATTCTTCGCGCTGACGCACTGAGGACCTTGGCATGTCGTTTTAGAAGCTCCCGTTTAAGCTTCTAGTTATATCCGGCTCTGTTTTTATTCGATATAGGCTTTAAAGACATCATAATCTTGTTATTTTGAACCAAATTATATCAGTTTATGTCAGTATATTGCGATTTTCGGGTATTTATTTTCTTGGCGCTGTAGGAAGTTGGGTATCTCTGGCCCACATGGCTAATGTTTACTGCTAATTGCAACGTGGAAGACGACATTCTACAACCTAGCAACGATTCTTTTGGACAAAGGACACCTATCCCAAGATTCTGATGGGAGGTCATCAAAAAGTAAGAACTATTTATGCTGATAATTCATTGTTCTGTTGAAAAAAGTCAAATGCATAAGACGCCATTACTTGCAGTGTAGCCTTGCTTTATCGCACCCTGTATTGCGCAGTAACGTTAATTTTAAAAATGTAATTCAGCGATTGCATTAAGAACTAATTTGTCTTTCAATTGCTGTCCAACCTGTATTTTTTTAGTCAAGTTTATGAATAGTTTTCGATAAGAATAGGGGCCTTTCCAAGATGGCGCCGGACAGATTGCTTGAGTATTTGGACACTATTCTCAATGTATAAGCACGATTTGTGCCGCTAAATATGCACATTTTCGAACAAACTCTATATGCATTGTGTAATATGATGTTACAGGACTGTCATCTGAAGAATTCTGAGAAGGTTAGTGAAAAAATTAATATATTTTGGTGGTTTATACGTTATCGCTCTTTTTGCCTTGAATCAATGCTGGGGTGATGTTTGCTATTGTGGTAAGCAAATATAACGCTATATTGTGTTTTCGCTGTAAAACACTTAGAAAATCTGAAATATTGTCTGGATTCACACATCTGTGTCTTTCATCTGCTGTACGCTGTGTATTTTTAAGAAATGTTTTATGATGAGTAATTAGCTAATACACGATGGTCTCTGTAGTTATTCTAGTCGCTTTGGTGAGAGTTGTGATGGGGGCTGCAATGGTAAACTATGATTTATACCTGAAATATGCACATTTTTCTAACAAAACCTATGCTATACAATAAATATGTTATCAGACTGTCATCTGATGAGGTTGTTTCTTGGTTAGTGGCTATTTATATCTTTATTTGGTCGAATTTGTGATAGCTGCTGATGGAGTAAAAAAAATGGTGGAGTATAGAAGTGGTGTCTTTTGCTAACGTGGTTAGCTAATAGATTTACATATTGTGTCTTCCCTGTAAAACATTTTAAAAATCAGAAATGATGGCTTGATTACCAAGATGTGTATCTTTCATCTGGTGTCTTGGACTTGTGATTTAATGATATTTAGATGCTACTATTTACTTGTGACGCTATGCTAGGCTATGCTAGTAGCTTTTCTACTGATGGGGGTGCTCCCGGATCCGGGTTTGGGAGGTGTTAGAGGTAACACCTCCCCCATAAGCATTACAGGGATATGGCTCTGAATATATACAGTAACACCTCCCCCATAAGCATTACAGGGATGTGGCTCTGAATATATACAGCAACACCTCCCCCATAAGCATTACAGGGATATGGCTCTGAATATATACAGTAACACCTCCCCCATAAGCATTACAGGGATATGGCTCTGAATATATACAGCAACACCTCCCCCATAAGCATTACAGGGATGTGCCTCTGAATATATACAGCAACACCTCCCCCATAAGCATTACAGGGATGTGGCTCTGAATATATACAGTAACACCTCCCCCATAAGCATTACAGGGATATGGCTCTGAATATATACAGCAACACCTCCCCCATAAGCATTACAGGGATATGGCTCTGAATATATACAGCAACACCTCCCTCATAAGCATTACAGGGATATGGCTCTGAATATATACAGCAACACCTCCCCCATAAGCATTACAGGGATATGGCTCTGAATATATACAGCAACACCTCCCCCATAAGCATTACAGGGATATGGCTCTGAAAATATACAGCAACACCTCCCCCATAAGCATTACAGGGATATGGCTCTGAATATATACAGCAACACCTCCCCCATAAGCATTACAGGGATGTGGCTCTGAATATATACAGTAACACCTCCCCCATAAGCATTACAGGGATATGGCTCTGAATATATACAGCAACACCTCCCCCATAAGCATTACAGGGATATGGCTCTGAATATATACAGCAACACCTCCCCCATAAGCATTACAGGGATATGGCTCTGAATATATACAGCAACACCTCCCCCATAAGCATTACAGGGATATGGCTCTGAATATATACAGTAACACCTCCCTCATAAGCATTACAGGGATATGGCTCTGAATATATACAGTAACACCTCCCCCATAAGCATTACAGGGATATGGCTCTGAATATATACAGTAACACCTCCCCCATAAGCATTACAGGGATATGGCTCTGAATATATACAGCAACACCTCCCCCATAAGCATTACAGGGATATGGCTCTGAATATATACAGCAACACCTCCCCCATAAGCATTACAGGGATATGGCTCTGAATATATACAGCAACACCTCCCCCATAAGCATTACAGGGATATGGCTCTGAATATATACAGCAACACCTCCCCCATAAGCATTACAGGGATATGGCTCTGAATATATACAGCAACACCTCCCTCATAAGCATTACAGGGATATGGCTCTGAATATATACAGCAACACCTCCCCCATAAGCATTCCTGTCTCCTCTATAGATGTTATATCCTTGTATTGCTACTGATGTATCATCAAATGAATTATCTAAGTGAGTCTCAGAAATGGCTAATATAATAATGGTATCTGATGTTAGCAAGTTATTGATTTCATGAACCTTATTTCTATGGTTACATATATTAATATGGGCTGTTTTCAACCCTTTCCTGGGTAGCTTATCGGAGATAGACATAATATTGAAAAGAGCAAACAAAGCAAGAGAAAAATATATAAATTCAGCCGTCCATTAATCAAGTGTGTGTGTGTGTGTGTGTGTGTGTGTGTGTGTGTGTGTGTGTGTGTGTGTGTGTGTGTGTGTGTGTGTGTGTGTGTGTGTGTGTGTGTTGCGGGGTTGAAGCTATGAACCCATAGGCCTGGTTCTCTCATCCCTTCCAGGCTTCTGGGAGGGTGAACAATGAGTCTGTCATAGCAGATGTAAGCAATGTCCCCACGCACTCTGGCAGCTTTCATGGCTGGGATCAGTTCTTTCCTCTTCTGGTTCACAGCTTCAGGATAGTCCTCATTGAGGAAGATATAAGGTCCTCTCAAGTTCTTGGCTCTTTCCAGAACAGCTACCTTGTCCTTGAACCTCAGGAACTTGACCACTATTGGCCTGGGCCTATCACCTGGGCCGGTGGTGGGTTTTCCAGTCCTGTGGGAAGGCGCTCCACCTCAATCTTCCTGTGGTCCATCTTCAATTTCTCTGAGATCATTTCCCTCACTTTTTCCTCAGACTCCATCCAGGTCTCATGTGGAGATTCTGCAATTCCCTCCACAACCATGTTGTTTCGCCTTGATTGTCCCTCCCAGTCACAATGGCTAACCGCGTCACGGGTTGCGTTCAAGAACACCTCGCAGCTAGGCTAGCTGTGACACCAAATAGCTCCTCAGACCAGTCCTTGGTCGGCAGGATCACTGGAAAGACACAAGTTGCGTCGCGGGATCCAACATAAGAAGCTAGGTAGCTACCAAGAACTTTCCAATATGGAGTTGGTAACCCCTTTGATGCTATAACAGCCTCCACTCTTCTGGGAAGGCTTTCCACTAGACGTTGGAACATTGCTGCTATAACAGCCTCCACTCTTCTGGGAAGGCTTTCCACTAGACGTTGGAACATTGCTGCAGAGACTTGCTTCCATTCAGCCACAAGAGTATTAGTGAGGTCGGGCACTGATGTTGGGCGATTAGACCTGGCTTGCAGTTGGCGTTCCAGTTCATCCCAAAGGTGTTCAATGGGGTCGAGGTCAGGGCTCTGTGCAGGCCAGTCAAGTTCTTCTACACTGATCTCGACAAACCATTTCTGTATGGAGCTCGCTTTGTGCACGTGGGCATTGTCATGCTGAAACAGGAAAGGGCCTTCCCCAAACTTTTGCCACAAAGTTGGAAGCACAGAATCATCTAGAATGTCATTGTATGGTGTAGGGCCCCCAAAAAGGCTAAGGCCGGCTCTGACTGCATTTGTGGGTATAGATGTGGGTATAGATGTGGGTATAGATGTGGGTATGGATGTGGGTATGGATGTGGGTATAGATGTGGGTATAGATGTGGGTATAGATGTGGGTATAGATGTGGGTATAGATGTGGGTATGGATGTGGTATAGATGTGGGTATAGATGTGGTATAGATGTGGGTATACATGTGGGTATGGATGTGGGTATAGATGTGGGTATAGATGTGGGTATAGATGTGGGTATAGATGTGGGTATGGATGTGGTATAGATGTGGGTATAGATGTGGTATAGATGTGGGTATACATGTGGGTATAGATGTGGGTACACAGACCCCCGAGCCACTGTGGCCCCTCATGATGAGTTCATCTTTTTTTGTTGCCCCCACCCCCATCAAAATTGCCCATCCCTGATATGAATGTATGGTTGAAAATTTGACCAAAAAAATACATATTTTCAACGTCCATAACATATGTATTTTCAACTTGGAAACCAAAAATGTACCTAAATTTGAGGTGTTGGAAAAGACATCTAAAGACGTATTTTCAACATAATTTATCTTACTGTGTAGCTTGTATTCAAACAGTTCCGTAGTAGAAATATAACTTCCTTACCCTCGTTTGCATGGTGACACAAATAGAAATACCGTTTTCCTTTTCCATTCCCAGTATTTAGCGACTCTGGGATGCTGGCCTTCTAGGCAGAAAGCGCAAACCTTCATATTTAACCAAGAGTTGCAAAGAAAAAGCCATATCTCAGACTGGCCAATAAAAAGAAAAGATTAAGATGGGCAAACGAACAGACATTGAACAGAGGAACTCTGCTAAGAAGGCCAGCATCCCGGAGTTGCCTCTTCACTGTTGACATTGAGACTGGTGTTTTGCGGGTACTATTTCATGAGGCTGCCAGTTGAGGACTTCTGAGGCATCTGTTTCTCAAAAACTAGACACTCTAATGTACTTGTCCTCTTGCTCAGTTGTGCACCGGGGCCTCCCACTCCTCTTTCTATTATGGTTAGGGCCAGTTTGCACTGTTCTGTGAAGGGAGTAGTACACAGCACTGTACAAGATCTTCAGTTTCTTGGCAATTTCTCGCATGGAATAGCCTTCATTTCTCAGAACAAGAATAAACTGAAGAGTTTCAGAAGAAAGTTCTTTGTTTCTGGCCATTTTGAGCCTGTAATCGAACCCATAAATGCTGATGCTCCAGATACTCAACTAGTCTAAAGAAGGCCAGTTTTATTGCTTCTTTAATCAGGACAACAGTTTTCAGATGTGCTAACATAATTGCAAAAGTGTTTTATAATGATCAATTAGCCTTCTAAAATTATAAACTTGGATTAGCTAACACAACGTGCCATTGGAACACAGCTGATAATGGGCCTCTGTACGCCTATGTAGATATTCCATAAAAAATCTGCTGTTTCCAGCTACAATAGTAATTTACAACATTAACAATGTCTACACTGTATTTCTGATCAATTTGATGTTATTTTAATGGTTGAAAAATGTGCTTTTCTTTCAAAAACAATGACATTTCTATGGTAGTGTATGTATATATAGAATCTGTAGAGAGTGTGGTGATCACAAATATGTCACATCTTCTGCTTCTGTCACTCACTGCTGTACCAGTTGCTGTAGGTCTCACTCTTTGAGGGCTTGGTATCTGTAAATTAGATTTCTACACTGACTTGCCTTTTGGACCATGATATTTGATAAGGACCGAGAGAGAGGAGGTGGAGGGGTTGAGAGAACATTCCTATCACTTGTTGTGAGCTCAAGTGTGAGATAGAGGGATAGAAGGTTAGAAGGATAGAAGGTTAGAGGGATAGAAGGTTAGAGGGATAGAAGGTTAGAGGGATAGAAGGTTAGAGGGGTAGAAGGTTAGAGGGGTAGAAGGTTAGAGGGATAGAAGGTTAGAGGGATAGAAGGTTAGAGGGATAGAAGGTTAGAGGGATAGAAGGTTAGAGGGATAGAAGGTTAGAGGGGTAGAAGGTTAGAGGGGTAGAAGGTTAGAGGGATAGAAGGTTAGAGGGATAGAAGGTTAGAGGGATAGAAGGTTAGAGGGATAGAAGGTTAGAGGGATAGAAGGTTAGAGGGATAGAGGGATAGAAGGTTAGAGGGATAGAAGGTTAGAGGGATAGAAGGTTAGAGGGATAGAAGGTTAGAGGGATAGAAGGTTAGAGGGATAGAAGGTTAGAGGGATAGAAGGTTAGAGGGATAGAAGGATAGAGGGATAGAAGGTTAGAGGGGTAGAAGGTTAGAGGGATAGAAGGTTAGAGGGATAGAGGGATAGAAGGTTAGAGGGATAGAAGGTTAGAGGGATAGAAGGTTAGAGGGATAGAAGGTTAGAGGGATAGAAGGTTAGAGGGATAGAAGGTTAGAGGGATAGAGGGATAGAAGGTTAGAGGGATAGAAGGTTAGAGGGATAGAAGGTTAGAGGGATAGAAGGTTAGAGGGAGAGGGGGATAGAAGGTTAGAGGGATAGAGGGATAGAAGGATAGAAGGTTAGAGGGATAGAAGGTTAGAGGGATAGAAGGATAGAAGGTTAGAGGGAGAGAGGGATAGAGGGATAGAGGGATAGAGGGATAGAGGGATAGAGGGATAGAGGGATAGAGGGAGAGAGGGATAGAGGGATAGAGGGATAGAGGGAGAGAGGGAGAGAGGGATAGAGGGATAGAGGGATAGAGGGATAGAGGGATAGAGGGATAGAAGGTTAGAGGGATAGAGGGATAGAGGGATAGAATGATAGAGGGATAGAAGGTTAGATGGATAGAAGGTTAGAGGGATAGAAGGTTAGAGGGATAGAGGGATAGAAGGTTAGAGGGATAGAAGGTTAGAGGGATAGAAGGTTAGAGGGATAGAAGGTTAGAGGGATAGAAGGTTAGAGGGATAGAAGGTTAGAGGGATAGAGGGATAGAAGGTTAGAGGGATAGAAGGATAGAAGGTTAGAGGGATAGAAGGTTAGAGGGATAGAGGGATAGAAGGTTAGAGGGATAGAAGGATAGAAGGTTAGAGGGAGAGATGGATAGAGGGATAGAATGATAGAGGGAGAGAGGGATAGAGGGAGAGAGGGATAGAGGGATAGAATGATAGAGGGATAGAAGGTTAGAGGGATAGAAGGTTAGATGGATAGAAGGTTAGAGGGATAGAAGGTTAGAGGGATAGAAGGTTAGAGGGATAGAATGATAGAGGGATAGAAGGTTAGAGGGATAGAGGGATAGAAGGTTAGAGGGATAGAAGGTTAGAGGGATAGAATGATAGAGGGATAGAAGGTTAGAGGGATAGAAGGTTAGAGGGATAGAAGGTTAGAGGGATAGAAGGTTAGAGGGATAGAAGGTTAGAGGGATAGAAGGTTAGAGGGATAGAATGATAGAGGGATAGAAGGTTAGAGGGATAGAGGGATAGAAGGTTAGAGGGATAGAAGGTTAGAGGGATAGAAGGTTAGAGGGATAGAAGGTTAGAGGGATAGAGGGATAGAGGGATAGAAGGTTAGAGGGATAGAAGGTTAGAGGGATAGAAGGATAGAGGGATAGAAGGTTAGAGGGATAGAAGGTTAGAGGGAGAGAGGGATAGAGGGATAGAGAGATAGAAGGTTAGAGAGATAGAAGGTTAGAGGGATAGAGGGATAGAGGGATAGAGAGATAGAAGGTTAGAGAGATAGAAGGATAGAGGGATAGAGGGATAGAGGGATAGAAGGATAGAGGGATAGAGGGATAGAGGGGTAGAGGGATAGAATGATAGAGGGATAGAGGGTTAGAGGGATAGAGGGATAGAGGGATAGAGGGATAGAAGGTTAGAGAGATAGAAGGTTAGAGGGATAGAGGGATAGAGGGATAGAGAGATAGAAGGTTAGAGAGATAGAAGGTTAGAGAGATAGAAGGTTAGAGGGATAGAGGGATAGAGGGATAGAGGGATAGAGGGATAGAAGGATAGAGGGATAGAAGGATAGAAGGTTAGAGGGAGAGATGGATAGAGGGATAGAATGATAGAGGGAGAGAGGGATAGAGGGAGAGAGGGATAGAGGGATAGAATGATAGAGGGATAGAAGGTTAGAGGGATAGAAGGTTAGATGGATAGAAGGTTAGAGGGATAGAAGGTTAGAGGGATAGAAGGTTAGAGGGATAGAATGATAGAGGGATAGAAGGTTAGAGGGATAGAAGGTTAGAGGGATAGAAGGTTAGAGGGATAGAATGATAGAGGGATAGAAGGTTAGAGGGATAGAAGGTTAGAGGGATAGAAGGTTAGAGGGATAGAAGGTTAGAGGGATAGAAGGTTAGAGGGATAGAAGGTTAGAGGGATAGAATGATAGAGGGATAGAAGGTTAGAGGGATAGAGGGATAGAAGGTTAGAGGGATAGAAGGTTAGAGGGATAGAAGGTTAGAGGGATAGAAGGTTAGAGGGATAGAGGGATAGAGGGATAGAAGGTTAGAGGGATAGAAGGTTAGAGGGATAGAAGGATAGAGGGATAGAAGGTTAGAGGGATAGAAGGTTAGAGGGAGAGAGGGATAGAGGGATAGAGAGATAGAAGGTTAGAGAGATAGAAGGTTAGAGGGATAGAGAGATAGAAGGTTAGAGAGATAGAAGGTTAGAGAGATAGAAGGTTAGAGGGATAGAGGGATAGAGGGATAGAAGGTTAGAGGGATAGAGGGATAGAAGGTTAGAAGGTTAGAGGGATAGAATGATAGAGGGATAGAAGGTTAGAGGGATAGAGGGATAGAGGGATAGAGGGATAGAAGGATAGAAGGTTAGAGGGAGAGAGGGATAGAGGGATAGAGAGATAGAAGGTTAGAGAGATAGAAGGTTAGAGGGATAGAAGGTTAGAGGGAGAGAGGGATAGAGGGATAGAAGGTTAGAGGGATAGAAGGTTAGAGGGAGAGAGGGATAGAGGGATAGAGGGATAGAGGGAGAGAGGGATAGAGGGATAGAGAGATAGAAGGTTAGAGGGATAGAAGGTTAGAGGGATAGAAGGTTAGAGGGAGAGAGGGATAGAGGGATAGAAGGTTAGAGGGATAGAAGGTTAGAAGGATAGAAGGTTAGAGGGATAGAAGGTTAGAGGGATAGAAGGTTAGAGGGATAGAAGGTTAGAGGGATAGAAGGTTAGAGGGAGAGAGGGATAGAGGGATAGAAGGTTAGAGGGATAGAAGGTTAGAGGGAGAGAGGGATAGAGGGATAGAGAGATAGAAGGTTAGAGAGATAGAAGGTTAGAGGGATAGAAGGTTAGAGGGATAGAGGGATAGAGGGATAGAGGGATAGAAGGTTAGAGGGAGAGAGGGATAGAGGGATAGAAGGTTAGAGGGATAGAAGGTTAGAGGGAGAGAGGGATAGAGGGATAGAGAGATAGAAGGTTAGAGAGATAGGTTAGAGAGATAGAAGGGTAGAGGGATAGAAGGTTAGAGGGAGAGAGGGATAGCGGGATAGAGAGATAGAAGGTTAGAGAGATAGAAGGTTAGAGAGATAGAAGGTTAGAGGGATAGAAGGTTAGAGGGATAGAAGGTTAGAGGGATAGAGGGATAGAAGGTTAGAGGGATAGAAGGTTAGAGGGATAGAAGGTTAGAGGGATAGAGGGATAGAAGGATAGAAGGTTAGAGGGATAGAAGGATAGAAGGTTAGAGGGATAGAAGGTTAGAGGGATAGAAGGTTAGAGGGATAGAGGGATAGAAGGATAGAGGGAGACAGGGTTGAGGTAAATGCAATGTTTACTCTGTCAATTCAGAAAATAAATGTAAATTCAATTAACTAATTGAAATATGCTCGTAGAAAACAATGGACTAATTTTAATTATTAATTCATGAATGGAATTGTAATTAATCTCTTACATTGACTAGAGAGAAACAGTTTCAACTGTTCTGCCTGCGGTTATGGAACCCCTACCTGTCCCAGACCTGCTGTTTTCAACTCTTAATGATCGGCTATGAAAAGCCAACTGACATTTATTCCTGATTATTATTTGACCATGCTTGTCATTTATGAACATTTTGAACATCTTGGCCATGTTCTGTTATAATCTCCACCCGGCACAGCCAGAAGAGGACTGGCCACCCCTCATAGCCTGGTTCCTCTCTAGGTTTCTTCCTAGGTTTTGGCCTTTCTAGGGAGTTTTTCCTAGCCACCGTGCTTCTACACCTGCATTGCTTGCTGTTTGGGGTTTTAGGCTGGGTTTCTGTACAGCACTTCGAGATATTAGCTGATGTACGAAGGGCTATATAAATTAAACTTGATTTGATTTGATTTGATCCCTAAACTGTGGTTGGAGAGACAGGGGAGTGACCCCCAACCCTGGTTGGAGAGACAGAGGAGTGGACCCCAAACCCTGGTTGGAGAGACAGGGAAGTGACCCCCAAACCCTGGTTGGAGAGACAGAGGAGTAGAGCCCCAAACCCTGGTTGGAGAGACAGGGGAGTGGACCCGAAACCCTGGTTGGAGAGACAGAGGAGCGGACCCCCAAACCCTGGTTGGAGAAACAGGGGAGTGGAGCCCCAAACCCTGGTTGGAGAGACAGAGGAGTGGACTCCAAACCCTGGTTGGAGAGACAGAGGAGTGGACCCCCAAACCCTGGTTGGAGAGACAGAGGAGTGGACTCCAAACCCTGGTTGGAGAGACAGGGGAGTGACCCCCAAACCCTGGTTGGAGAGACAGAGGAGTGGACCCCCAAACCCTGGTTGGAGAGACAGAGGAGAGGACCCACAAACCCTGGTTGGAGAGACAGAGGAGTGGACCCCCAAACCCTGGTTGGAGAGACAGAGGAGAGGACCCCCAAACCCTGGTTGGAGAGACAGAGGAGAGGACCCCCAAACCCTGGTTGGAGAGACAGAGGAGAGGACCCCAAGGGGAGGGGTGGCGATAGAAACTGCAGAGAGAGGGATGACAGAAGCAGAGAAAGAGGGAGAGGGGAGGATGTGAATTGTAGAAAATATTGTTTGCTTTAAATGCCAGGATGTCATACTAATTTGGGCTTTTAATCTCGTAGATTTCACTGCACACTATTGAGGAAGATAATCATATTTTGAGACCCACGTGTGTTAGACAACGGTTTATAATCAGCTGAGGGGACGTGCTGTATCAAAATGAACCAATGACAGGAATCTACGCATTAGATGACTCAACTATGTAGGAGGAGCCTAGTGGGCCTGTGATGTTATTTGTTATCTGTAGGAGGAGCCTAGTGGGCCTGTGATGTTATTTGTTATCTGTAGGAGGAGCCTAGTGGGCTTGTGATGTTATTTGTTATCTGTAGGAGGAGCCTAGTGGGCCTGTGATGTTATTTGTTATCTGTAGGAGGAGCCTAGTGGGCCTGTGATGTTATTTGTTATCTGTAGGAGGAGCCTAGTGGGCCTGTGATGTTATTTGTTATCTGTAGGAGGAGCCTATTGGGCCTGTGATGTTATTTGTTATCTGTAGGAGGAGCCTAGTGGGCCTGTGATGTTATTTGTTATCTGTAGGAGGAGCCTAGTGGGCCTGTGATGTTATTTGTTATCTGTAGGAGGAGCCTAGTGGGCCTGTGATGTTATTTGTTATCTGTAGGAGGAGCCTAGTGGGCCTGTGATGTTATTTGATGCTTACTGGATTTGTTTTTACTGAAGTTCGAAGTAGGATTAGTACACAGTATGCAGTTAAGTAAATAGTAGGCAAGTCAGATTTCAGACACGACCATAGACTTCAGAGAAAGGGAAGGTGAGACAAAACAGAGGGAGAGAAATAGAGAGAGAGGGTGAGTGAAGGGTCAGAGCCATAGACTTCAGAGAAAGGGATGGTGAGACAAAACAGAGGGAGAGAAATATAGAGAGAGGGAGAGTGAAGGGGCAGTGACATAGACTTCAGAGAAAGGGATAGTGAGACAAAACAGAGGGAGAGAAATGGAGAGAGAGGGAGAGTGAAGGGCCAGTGACATAGACTTCAGAGAAAGGGATGGTGAGAGACAGCTGGAGAGAAAGAGGGAGAGAGGGTGAATGGAAACGGGAGAGACAACAAAAACTTAGAAGTATAGGGAAGTGGAACGAATGGAAGGGTGGAGAAAAATTTAGGAACCATCACAACTATAATAACCCTAACAACTATGGCAAACATGCAGTATAACAGATATAACAGCAAAAACAGCTATGACATCTAGGGGAAGGCGTATGCAGTGCATGTCGACCCATAGATTACATGCAAATTAATAAACTGACCCTGGAACAGAGTGCCCGATTTCAGATTTCTCACTTCCTGACAGGAAGTTTGCTGCAAAATGAGTTCTGTTTTATTCACAGATATAATTCAAACGGTTTTAGAAACTAGAGAGTGTTTTCTATCCAATAGTAATAATACTATGCATATTGTACGAGCAAGAATTGAGTACGAGGCAGTTTAATTCGGGAACAAATTTTTACAAAGTCGAAATGGCGCCCCCCATTGAGAAAAGGATAACAGCAAAAACAGCTATAGCAACGAAAACAACTAAAACAACCACAACAACCATAAAAACCATACAGTATTTATATATATATATATATATATAACAACCATAACAACTATAACAACTATAACAACCATAACAACCATAACAACTATAACAACTATAACAACCATAACAACTATAACAACCATAACAACCATAACAACCATAACAACTATAACAACTATAACAACCATAACAACCATAACAACCATAACAACCATAACAACCATAACAACTATAACAACCATAACAACCATAACAACTATAACAACTATAACAACCATAACAACCATAACAACCATAACAACCATAACAACTATAACAACTATAACACCCATAACACCCATAACAACCATAACAACCATAACAACCATAACAACTATAACAACCATAACAACCATAACAACCATAACAACTATAACAACTATAACAACTATAACAACCATAACAACCATAACAACCATAACAACCATAACACCCATAACAACTATAACAACCATAACAACCATAACAACCATAACACCCATAACAACTATAACAACTATAACAACTATAACAACTATAACAACCATAACAACCATAACAACCATAACAACCATAACAACCATAACAACCATAACAACCATAACAACCATAACAACCATAACATCCATAACACCCATAACAACCATAACAACCATAACAACCATAACAACCATAACAACCATAACAACCATAACACCCATAACACCCATAACAACCATACCAACCATACCAACCATACCAACCATAACACCCATAACACCCATAACACCCATAACACCCATAACAACCATAACAACCATAACAACCATACCAACCATACCAACCATACCAACCATAACATCCATAACAACTATAACAACTATAACAACCATAACAACCATAACACCCATAACACCCATAACACCCATAACAACCATAACAACCATAACAACTATAACAACCATAACAACCATAACATCCATAACACCCATAACACCCATAACACCCATAACACCCATAACAACCATAACAACCATAACACCCATAACAACTATAACAACCATAACAACCATAACACCCATAACAACCATAACACCCATAACAACCATAACAACCATAACAACCATACCAACCATACCAACCATACCAACCATAACAACCATAACACCCATAACACCCATAACAACCATAACAACTATAACAACCATAACAACCATACCAACCATAACAACCATAACAACCATAACAACCATAACAACCATAACAACCATAACAACCATAACAACTATAACAACTATAACAACCATAACAACCATAACAACCATAACACCCATAACAACCATAACAACCATAACAACCATAACAACCATAACACCCATAACAACCATAACAACCATAACAACCATAACAACCATACCAACCATACCAACCATAACAACCATAACACCCATAACACCCATAACACCCATAACACCCATAACACCCATACCAACCATACCAACCATAACAACTATAACAACCATAACAACCATAACAACCATAACAACCATAACAACCATAACAACCATAACAACCATAACAACCATAACAACCATAACAACCATACCAACCATAACAACCATACCAACCATACCAACCATACCAACCATACCAACCATACCAACTATAACAACCATAACAACCATAACAACCATAACAACCATAACAACCATAACAACCATAACAACCATAACAACCATAACAACCATAACAACCATAACAACCATACCAACCATAACAACCATAACAACCATAACAACCATAACAACTATAACAACCATAACAACCATAACAACCATACCAACCATACCAACCATACCAACCATACCAACCATAACAACTATAACAACCATAACAACCATAACAACCATAACAACCATAACAACCATAACAACCATACCAACCATACCAACTATAACACCCATAACAACCATAACAACTATAACAACCATAACAACCATAACAACTATAACAACTATAACAACCATAACAACCATAACAACTATAACAACTATAACAACCATAACAACTATAACAACTATAACAACTATAACATCCATAACAACTATAACAACCATAACAACCATAACAACCATAACAACCATAACAACCATAACAACCATAACAACCATAACATCCATAACAACCATACCAACCATACCAACCATACCAACCATACCAACCATACCAACCATAACAACCATAACAACCATAACAACCATAACAACCATAACAACCATAACAACTATAACAACCATAACAACCATAACAACCATAACAAGTAAAACTTAGAAATGAAAACAATTTCAAATCGTTGTATTTTCGATACTCTACATACCCTTATACACTCGCTCTCTTAATTAACCCTCGACTCTCTGTCTCTCTGCATCACTCTCCTCCATTTCGCTCTCCCTCTTTCTCTCTCTCTCTGATAGCAGCTAATGAGAATGATTAGAGGTTGCTAATTAAGCTAAATCCCTCCTCTTCCCCCTTTCGTGTAACTTCTCCGCTCTCATCTCACATCTCTTTCCTTTCTATATATTCACCAAATCTCCCTCGATCTGTGCCAGAGCCTGCTTCCCCCCCCCTCTCTATCTCTCTCTCTTCCCTCCCCACCCCTATCTTTCTCTTCCTCCCCACCCCTCTCTCTCTCTCTCTTCCCTCGCCACCCCTATCTTTCTCTTCCTCCCCACCCCTCTCTCTCTCTCTTCCTCCCCACCCCTATCTTTCTCTTCCTCCCCACCCCTCTCTCTCTCTTCCCTCCCCACCCCTATCTTTCTCTTCCTCCCCACCCCTCTCTCTCTCTCTTCCTCCCCACCCCTATCTTTCTCTTCCTCCCCACCCCTCTCTCTCTCTCATCCTCCCCACCCCTATCTTTCTCTTCCTCCCCACCCCTATCTTTCTCTTCCTCCCCACCCCTCTCTCTCTCTCTTCCTCCCCACCCCTATCTTTCTCTTCCTCCCCACCCCTCTCTCTCTCTTCCCTCCCCACCCCTATCTTTCTCTTCCTCCCCACCCCTCTCTCTCTCTCTTCCTCCCCACCCCTATCTTTCTCTTCCTCCCCACCCCTCTCTCTCTCTCATCCTCCCCACCCCTATCTTTCTCTTCCTCCCCACCCCTATCTTTCTCTTCCTCCCCACCCCTCTCTCTCTCTCTTCCTCCCCGCCCCTGTCTTTCTCTCCCTCCCCACCACTCTGTGTCTCTTCCTCCCCACCCCCTCTCTCTCTCTCTCCTCCTCCCCACCCCTCTCTCTCACTTCCTCGTCCCCACCTTCGCTCTCTCCTCCTCCTCACCCCTCTCTCTCTCCCTCCTCCCCACCCCTCTCTCTCACTTCCTCCTCCCCACCTTCGCTCTCTCTCCCTCCTCACCACTCTCTCTCTTCCTCCTAACCACCCCTCTCTCTCTCTCTTCCTCCTAACCACCCCTCTCTCTCTCTCTTCCTCCTCCCCACCCCTCTCTCTCCCTCCTCACCCCTCTCTCTCTCCCTCCTCACCCCTCTCTCTCTCCCTCCTCACCCCTCTCTCTCTCCCTCCTCCCCACATCTATCTGTATCTTCACTTCTCTTCAAAACTCAGAGACAGAGAGGGTTCTGAGGGCAGTTGACTGACAGCTGTGTTCTCTGTTCTGTCATATGAAGGCACACGTGCACACGCACACGCACACACACGGCTGACGCTTGTGTCATATGTGTTTTCTTGGCCATTATCTACCTCTCCTTCCAGGGACAGAGGGCCAACTCACAGCTGAGTAGGAGGCATCGAGGCTGAGCTGTGAGTGGCCATGTCCCCCACCCTATTTGGATAACTGGGTCACTGGATTGTAAGCTCCATAGATAGAAGTGTGTGTGTGTGTGTGTGTCTGTGTCTGTGTCTGTGTCTGTGTGTGTGTGTGTGTGTGTGTGTGTGTGTGTGTGAGAGATAAGGAAGGGAGAGGAGGGCAAATTCTTGTCGAACAACGTTTCGAAGAGGAAAGGAGAGTTGCTTCACGTTCGTTTTCTGTCAAGGTTATCTACTTCCTCCTTTCACTCCCTCTTTTCCTCCCTACTTCCCTCTCTCCTGTCATTTATGTGGCTAGGGATCAAGTTAATTAAGGGCCAATAATCACCAATGGATACATGAGTTCCCACACACACACACACACACACACATAAGCCCGGTCCTGGCCGTTTTTTTGCCGCCCTAAGAGGCAAAATTATGTTGAAAAAGACATCAATGTGTCACGCCCTGACCATAAAGAGTTTTTATTCTCTGTTGGTTAGGTAGGGGTGTGATTAAGGGTGGGTTATCTAGGTGAATTATATTTCTATGTTGGCCTGGTATGGTTCCCAATCAGAGGCAGCTGTTTATCGTTGTCTCTGATTGGGGATCATATTTAGGCAGCCATTTCCCCTTTGTGCTTGGTGGGATCTTGTCTATGAATAGTTGCCTGTTAGAACTATTGTTAGCTTCACGTTTCGTTTTGAGATTTATTGTTTTGTTTTGCTGTGAGTTTCACTTTAGTAAATAAAGATGTGGAACCCAGATCACGCTGCGCTTTGGTCCAGTTACTATGACGATCGTAACACTATAATACATATTTTTCCAAATATTGGAGTTAGGTTCATTTTAGGTTCTGAATGAAAAGTGAAAAGACGTTTGGAGTACATTAGAGTAAAGTAGGGTACAATACAGTACATTATACTAAACTATACTTTACTGTACTCTGTTCTACTGTATCGTGTTGTACTTTTATGTACTGCACTCTGCTGTGATTTAATGTGTTGTCCAAACTTGTGAAATATAGACGTCTATGATTGGTTCAAATTTGGTCCAGTCAAATGTTTGGGCCAAGTCAAGGCCGGTCCGAACCGAACCAAATCTAAACCAATCATAGACGTCTATATTTGGGTTAAATATATAGGCCTATCCGGACATAGACGTCTATGATTGGTTCACATTTGGTCCGTTGCGTGGATGTTGAAAATCAAGGCCGTTCCGGGCCGAAAAAGACGACAAACAAAAAAGACGTCGGCCCGTGTTTACTGGGGTTTAATCCTACAGTGTCGGCTGCAATGGAATGTTCTGAATGTCCATCCAAGTGGTACCATTTCTAAAACAGCCAGTTGTATTGGCTTTATTAGTTCTGATTCCTGTGACTAATCCTTTTGTTTATTTTGTTTTAGCTCTGAATATCAGGCTACCCAACTTTATCAGGAGTTATCCTATTGGCAATGAGAATCAATGTGCGTGAAATGCACAAGTATACATTTTTTTCTCTCGCTATGATCATCTCGTAAAAATTGAAAAATGGATACCAACTTGAAAACACTGAATATCATGACAGTTTAGCTCACGCGGTGAAACTCCTAGACAGCAGGTGTGAGTAGCCTGATTTTCCATTTCATATTGGCCATTTCACGTTTGTCCTGTCCTGTTAACCTGTCCTGTTTTTAGGATGTGATGTTTGTTAAAGTGCCACATTCACATCAAAAGCAAATGTTTTATTTGACCGGGTGGAATTTAGGTTAAGCTATTTGATCGGAGAAACGTGCATGATGTAAAAGAGTGTCTGTCATGACATTGTCATAAATGTGATGTCAACTGCGGCCTGTAGGCTACAGACAACACTGTATAGTATTTGTACCATAGGCTACATGCTACAGGCTACATGCTACAGGCTACAGGCAAGACCGTATAGTATTTGTACCATAGGCTACATGCTACAGGCTACATGCTACAGGCTACAGGCAAGACCGTATAGTATTTGTACCATAGGCTACATGCTACAGGCTACATGCTACATGCTACAAGCTACAGGCTACAGGCAAGACCGTATAGTATTTGTACCATAGGCTACATGCTACAGGCTACATGCTACAGGCTACAAGCTACAGGCTACAGGCAAGACCGTATAGTATTTGTACCATAGGCTACATGCTACAGGTTACATGCTACAGACAACACCGTATAGTATTTGTACCATAGGCTACATGCTACAGGCTACATGCTACAGGCTACAGGCAAGACCGTATAGTATGTGTACCATAGGCTACATGCTACAGGCTACATGCTACAAGCTACAGGCTACAGACAAGACCGTAGGCACTGTGTATGAGTGAAGTACATTGGTTTGATTTACAGCGATGTGTTCAGTATTGGACTAATTATTTTTAACAACCTCTCTCTCTCTCTCTTTTCCATTCCTTCTCTCTGCCCCCCATCCCCCTGTCCCTCTCTCAATTCAATTCAATTCAAAGGGCTTTATTGACATGGGAAACACATGTTTACATTGCCAAAGCAATATTCTATGGAATAGACAATAAATAAAAGGGAAATAAACAAGGGAAACATTAGTAAACATTACACTCACAAAAGCTGTAAAATAATATAGCCATTTCAAATGTTATATTATTGGTTATGTACAGTGTTGTAACAATGTGCTAGTAGTTAAAGTATGAAAGGGAAAATAAATAAACAGATAAATATGGGTTGTATTTACAATGCTGTTTGTGCTCCACTGGTTGTCCTTTTCTTGTGGTAAGAGGTCACACATCTTCCTGCTGTGACGGCACGCTGTGGTATTTCACCCAGTGGGAGTTTATCAATGTTTGATTTGTTTGTTTTTTAAATTCTTTGTGGGTCTGTGTGATTTGAGGGAAATATGAGTCTCTAATGTGGTTATACATTTAGTAGGAGGTTAGAAATTGCAGCTCAGTTTCCACCTCATTTTGTGGGCAGTGTGCACATATCCTGTCATCTCTCGAGAGCCAGGGTCTGCCTATGGTGGCCTCTAAATAGCAAGGCTATGCTCACTGAGTCTGTACATAGTCAAGGATTTTTTTATTTTAGGGTCAGTCACAGTGGTCAGGTATTATGCCACTGTCTTAGGGCCAAATAGCATTCTAGTTTACTCTGTTTCTTTCCCGTGTGTCAAATAGTATCTTTTTGCTTTCTCATAATTTGGTTACGTCTAATTGTGTTTCTGTCCTGGGACTCTGTCGGGTCTGTTTGTGAACAGAGCCCCAGAACCAGCTGGCTGAGGGCACTCTTCTCCAGGTTCTTCTCTCTGTAGGTGAGGGCTTTGTGGTGAAATGTGTGAGCATTGCTACCTTTAGGTGGTTGTAGAACAACATACTAACATCAAGGCGGTGACCCGTTCCTGTAGGTTCATGCTCTACAACATTCGCAGAGTACGACCCTGCCTCACACAGGAAGCGGCGCAGGTCCTAATCCAGGCACTTGTCATCTCCCGTCTGGACTACTGCAACTCGCTGTTGGCTGGGCTCCCTGCCTGTGCCATTAAACCCCTACAACTCATCCAGAACGCCGCAGCCCGTCTGGTGTTCAACCTTCCCAAGTTCTCCCACGTCACCCCGCTCCTCCGCTCTCTCCACTGGCTTCCAGTTGAAGCTCGCATCCGCTACAAGACCATGGTGCTTGCCTACGGAGCTGTGAGGGGAACGGCACCTCCGTACCTTCAGGCTCTGATCAGGCCCTACACCCAAACAAGGGCACTGCGTTCATCCACCTCTGGCCTGCTCGCCTCCCTACCTCTGAGGAAGTACAGCTCCCGCTCAGCCCAGTCAAAACTGTTCGCTGCTCTGGCACCCCAATGGTGGAACAAACTCCCCCACGACGCCAGGTCAGCGGAGTCAATCACCACCTTCCGGAAACACCTGAAACACCACCTCTTTAAGGAATACCTAGGATAGGATAAAGTAATCCTTCTAACCCCCCCCCCCCCCTTAAAAGAGTTAGATGCACTATTGTAAAGTGGTTGTTCCACTGGATATCATAAGGTGAATGCACCAACTTGTAAGTCGCTCTGGAGCGTCTGCTAAATGACTTAAATGTAAATGTAAATGTAGAATTGAACAGCTCTTTTTCTGGATGTTGATAACTAGTGGTTCCTAATTCTGCTCTGTATGTTTTGTTTTGGAGTTTTACATTGTACACCAAGTATATTTTTGCAGAATTCTGCATGCAAAGTCTCAATTGGATGATTTGTGAATTCTTGGTTGGTGACTTGACCCCAGACCTCCGAACCATAGAGGGCAATAGGTTTTAACCTGTGGTGTTGATGTTAAGACCGAGGTAAAAAAAAATTGTGTAATTCTTTGTGTGCTCTAGGTATTCTCAAACTGGGGTACGGGTACGCGTAATTCCGTCGGGGGTTTGCCAAATAAAAATTTAATTCACATTTGAATTTTAAAAAATAAATAATAATAATACATTTATTTTATTATTATTTATTTATTTTCTTCACCTTTTCAAACATTGATATTTTCCAACGGGTCTATACATTTGGGTGAGTTTTTTTTTCCTCGCCTGAATAGCCTCGTTTCACTGCCAAAAATGAAATTAAACCATCAGGTGTTTAGCGAAATAACAACACAATGTCAAATACTGTCACGCCCTGGCCTTAGTTATCTTTGTTTTCTTTATTATTTTAGTTAGGTCAGGGTGTGACATGGGGGATGTTTGTGTGTTTTTGTCTAGTCTAGGGTGTTTGTATTGTCTAGGGGGTTTTGTAGAGTTCATGGGGTTGTGTTCAGTGTAGGTGTTTATGTAAGTCTATGGTTGCCTGGATTGGTTCTCAATTAGAGACAGCTGTCTATCGTTGTCTCTGATTGAGAGCCATATTTAGGCAGCCATAGGCATTAGGTAGGTTGTGGGTAATTGTCTATGTTTTGACGTTAGTAGCTTGTGTCTGCACTTTCGTTTGATAGCTTCACGGTCGTTTGTTGTTTTGTCTAGTTTGTATTAGTGTTAGTTTCTTCTTCTATTAAAAAGAAGATGTATTTATATCACGCTGCGCCTTGGTCCTCTCTTTCACCTAAAGACGATTGTGACAAATACAGGTAGCCTAGTCAAATAATGAACATCCATTCACATTAACCGTCACTCTCTCGCAGGAATTCCACTAACGGTCTGTATGTAGCCAAACGTAGCTGCTGTTCATGTTGGTATCTGTACTGATGGAGCAAAAGCCATGACAGGGAGACATAGTGGAGTGGTAACGCGTGTACAAGCAGTTGCTCCCGACGCCACTTGGGTACACTGCAGCATCCACCAAGAGGCTCTTGCTGCCAAGGGAATACCTGACAGCTTGAAAGACGTTTTGGACACTACAGTGAAAATGGTTTACTTTGTTAAAGCAAGGCCCTGGAACTCTCGTGTATTTTCTGCATTATGCAATGATATGGGCAGCGACCATGTAACGCTTTTACAACATACAGAAGTGTGCTGGTTATCAAGGGGCAAAGTATTGACACGTTTTTTTGAATTGAGAGACGAGCTTAAAGTTTTCTTTACTGACCATAATTTTCACTCGTCTGACCGCTTGCATGATGACAAGTTTCTCACACGACTGGCCTATCTGGGTGAAGTTTTTTCTCGCTTGCATGATGACAAGTTTCTCACACGACTGGCCTATCTGGGTGAAGTTTTTTCTCGCTTGCATGATGACAAGTTTCTCACACGACTGGCCTATCTGGGTGAAGTTTTTTCTCGCTTGCATGATGACAAGTTTCTCACACGACTGGCCTATCTGGGTGAAGTTTTTTCTCGCTTGCATGATGACAAGTTTCTCACACGACTGGCCTATCTGGGTGAAGTTTTTTCTCGCTTGCATGATGACAAGTTTCTCACACGACTGGCCTATCTGGGTGATGTTTTTTCTCGCCTGAATGATCTGAATCTAGGATTACAGGGACTCTCCGCAACTATATTCAATGTGCGGGACAAAATTGAGGCTATGATTAAGAAGTTGGAGCTCTTCTCTGTCTGCATTAACAAGGACAACACACAGGTCTATCCATCATTGCATTATTTGTTGTGTGCAAATGAACTCAAGCTTACGTACAATGTCAAATGTGATATAGTGAAGCACCTGAGTGAGTTGGGTGCACAATTACGCAGGTACTTTCCCGAAACGGATGACACAAACAACTGGATTCGTTATCCCTTTCATGCCCTGCCTCCAGTCCACTTACTGATATCTGAACAAGAGAGCCTCATCGAAATTGCAACAAGCGGTTCTGTGAAAATATAATTTAATCAGAGCCACTGCCAGATCTCTGAATGCGCTCAGAGTTTCCTGCCTTGACAAATCGTGCTGATAAGACACTGATTGTCACGCCTGCTCCTGCTCTTCTCCCCTGGCGTTCGAGGGTGCCAGGCTCCCCAGCATTACTCACTCCTGCCACCATCATTACGCACTCCTGCCTTCCCCTCGTCACGCACATCAGCGATTATTGGACTCACCTGGATTCAAACAGCTCTGTCATTACCTCCCCTATATCTGTCTGTTCCCCCGCTCTGTTTCCCGGGCTTCAGCATTGATTGTCATATGTCCTTGTATACCCGTGTGCTGACACTGTTCCTGTCTGTTCTGTTCCTGATTAAATGTTTGACTCCCTGTACCTGCTTCTCTACTCCAGCGTCGGACCTTACACTTACACAAGCACAGACTGTGTATGGAAAATGATTTAAGACGGAGACTCTCTCCAATACAATCCAACATTGCAGAGTTAAGTGCATCATTTCAAGCACACCCTTCTCATTAACCTGTGGTGAGTTATTCACAATTTATGATGAATAAATAAGGTTTTATATGTAAGATGGCTAAATAAAGAGCAACATTATTGATTATTATTATATTATTATGCCCTGGTCCTATAAGAGCTCTTTGTCACTTCCCACGAGCCGGGTTGTGACAGAAACTCACTCACTCAAAAAACAAACATTTGAGAGCGTTCTGACCCTGCTGCTAGAGGGGGTACGCTGTTGGTGGTTGAATGTTTGAAGGGGTACGGGACTATAAAAAGTTTGGGAACCACTGATCTAGAGGATTTGCAACCCATCTGTCAGATGCATTGTGGGCATGCCCACATTATTTTAGCCATGCATGTCCCGTTTTGGACGTGCGTAAAAACCCCTCCATGGTGTAGGCCTGCGTGTTCATGCCCATCATGAAAAGGAGATGAGAACCTTGGTGAATACCGGTGAACCTTGTATTTAGAAGTTATCTGTAACCTGTAACAATAGCTTATTTTCCGTTTCATATGTTCGAAACCCATTTTACATGTATTTATTGTTGTTGTTTAAAAAAAAAATCGATTGCTTGTTTTTCGTTTAGTTTTATTACAGCCAATCTTATTATACTGAACAAAAATATAAACGCAACATGGAAAAATTTCAAATATTTTACTGAGTTAAAGTTCATATAAGGAAATCCGTCAATTGGAATTAATTCATTAGGCCCTAATCTATGGATTTCACATGACTGGGCAGGGACATAGTTCTACCCACTGTGGAGCCAGGCCAAGCCAATCACATCTCATTTTTCCCACAAAAGGGGCTTTATTACAGAAATAAACAATCCTCACTTTCATCAGCTATCCGAGTGGATGTAATGTGGATGCTTTAATTGACGTATTTACGGTCTTTTGTGTGTTGCCTCGGAATCAACTCCAATGTTAGTTGTAGCTTGTTAAATGACTTACCAAAATGAAATAACAAAATGTACACGTATCTTTGCTAAATACATTAACTTGAACTCACACTCATTGTGAGTTCTATGGTTTTTACTAGATTACTTGTAGTTTTTCATGTTGTTTGTCTGTAATTTTTGTAATGACTTGGTGCTGCCTATCTTGGCCAGGACGCTCTTGAAAAAGAGATTTTAAATCTCAATGAGCCCTTCCTGGGTAAATAAAGGTTTAAAAAATATATATAATAATTGCCGTCCACATTGTTCTAAGTAATTGCATGGCTTCAATAGCATTCACACTGATATTATCACGTTTCAAGGTAAGACCCAGATGCAGACAACGTCGAAGTAACAACAGTTTATTAATCGAACAGGGTCAGGCAAAAGGTGAAACAGATCAGGGTGTGACAGATATAGGGGAAATGTCTACTGTAAATTACATTATTGCTGCACATGGACACAACAAACAATAAGCAAGATTCTAATTCTAGTCAAATTCTAAAGAAAAATAGAGAAAAAATAGAGTATGTCACACTTACAGGCACCATCATTTCTCCCCGTGGCCAGCTAGATAGCTGGCTAACATTTGCTAGCTAGCAAGCACAACGTTGACTTACTGCATGTTTCCTTAGCTAACCTAGCTAGATAGCTGGCTAATGTTTGCTAGCTAGCAAGCACAAGTTGATGTATAGAGTTGATATAGTGTTGTTAACCTAGCTAGATAGCTGGCTAACGTTTGCTAGCTAGCAAGCACATTTTTGATCTGCTCTAAATTGCTCGTAGATATCTAGCTGTGCGACCTAAAAAAAACATCACTGAGATAATATTGTGATTATAGGCTGTATGGCAGCCTCTGAGTGTCATAGATAATAGATTGAGGGCAGATTCGTGACCGTTATGTTTCCACCATTACTACAGAGAAAATGGCTTATTTCTAGCAGTTGCACACCCTTAGTGACAAACAAACTAAACAAAACAAAGTCAAAGTCTTCTCAAGCTTTGTTGATTTCAAAAAAGCTTTTGACTCAATTTGGCATGAGGGTCTGCTATACAAATTGATGGAACGCGGTGTTAGGGGGAAAGCATATGACATTATAAAATCCATGTAGACAAACAACAAGTGTGCTTTTAAAATTAAAATTGGCAATAAACACACAGATTTATTTTCTCAGGGTCATTGCGTGAGACAGGGATGCAGCTTAAGCCCCAACCTCATCAACACATATATCAATGAATTGGCGAGGGCACTAGAACAGTCTGCAGCACCCGGCCTCACCCTACTAGAATCTGAAGTCAAATGTCTACTGTGTGCTGATGATCTGGTGCTTCTGTTACCAACCAAGGAGGGCCTACAGCAGCACCTAGATCTTCTGCACAGATTCTGCCAGACCTGGGTCCTGAAAGTGATTCTCGGTAAGACAAAAATAATGGTGTTCCTTAAAAGGTCCTGTAGCCAAGACAACAAATACCAATTCTATATAGACACCGTCGCCTAGACAGATGAGCTTGAGTTTCTCTCCATGCAGACCACCTCAGGCACTGCTGAGGCAAGGGGAGTCTGAAAATGACTGTTCTCTGTCCTGTAAGAAGATCTCACACAGGTTCCTCAAAGCCAAGTAAAGGATCCATTAAGGATATTAGCTTATAAAGTGGACATCCAGGAGATTCCTTGGATTCCCAGATTCTCTCTAGACAGAGTTTTTTACAGAAGCTGTATCCACACAAGAGGACTGGATCTCTGAAGGACAGGTCATCTGGGAGTGACCAGGATTTGGCTGCCATTTTTCTCCATCAGCCACATTCCAGAATCTGTTTTGGTCTTTAAAGAAAGTATATATCCTTGTTGTTCTTTTCTCTTGTTGCTATACCGCTCTGTAATAATGAAAACGCTGTACGTTATTAATCTAGTAGCTAATGTGAACTGTTGCAGGACATGTTGTTCCTGTAGTGTAGGGGTTATCTAGTTCGCCTCACATGCTTTAGGCCCACGGTTTAATAGGCATTGAGCATTGGAAATAAACTTTACAGTAACGTGCTGTAAAGGCATTTACGAGTAAGCCAGGTGTCGCTGAACATTCCACTTTGTGTCACACTTCTTTTCAATAGGATGGACGAGTTCCTCTCACAGCTGCCTCACTTATAGTTCCTCTTACACGTGTGTGTGTGTGTGTGTGTGTGTGTGTGTGTGTGTGTGTGTGTGTGTGTGTGTGTGTGTGTGTGTGTGTGTGTGTGTGTGTGTGTGTGTGTGTGTGTGTGTGTGTGTGTGTGTGTGAGAGAGAGAGAAAGAGGTTTTACTTGGAGAAAACCCTAAGACGGGATTCAAATAAGAGTCTGGTGGTCCGGTGCACTGTTGCTTTTCTGTTCTACCTGATAATTCATTGCACCCACCTGGGTGTACCAGGTCTAAATCAGTCCTTGATTCGAGAGGGGGAAATGAAAGAGGTCCAGATTTGAATTTGCCTGCCCTAAGATCACTAACACTCTGCCAGGACTTACATTCTGAAAGGACACGTGTACAGGACTATGACTCATTTTGAATAGAATTGTGATCTTCATGTATTTAACTTGATTAGGCCTATACAGCAGAGTTTACTCCAACTCACGCTCTTGTGATGAGGTAGCCCTGCCTGCGACCTCACCCTCAGTCTAAGAGGGAATTATTTTCTTGGCATGATGGTTAAAACACTGGTTTCACGTGGTAGACCTCCCCCATAACACTTACTAGATATGCAACCATAAACAACATAAACATTTACGTATACAAACGACCGTGTTCAGCCTCAAGCCATCCACTCCCCTCTCCCTGTGAACCCTAGAGATCAATAGAGGACTCTAGTGCCCAGAAGCCCGTTTTAGGTATGGGTAGCACCATTGAGGACTTTCACCACTGGGTGGGACTTCTTATGGGTAACGGAAGGATCACATACTTCCATCCAGGTCATTAGGAGGAATCAGTTAATGAATTACACTTGTGAGCAAAACATTCCACAGCTGCAGGTGGCAGAAAATAGTGAACCTTGGCTTTTATTCCTGTTCAAACAACACCCTCCAGGTGGCAGTATGCACCCCCTCGGGTTGTTTACCAACTCATACAAGTAGTGGAAGAAGAAAATGGACCAGATGAAAATGACTCTGCCCATGCTCTCACAGACACCATAATGGGACAGATACTAAGGTGTATCCTGTAACTACCTCTATGCTGTGAACAGTTGAGGTACATTACCACAGACCTAGGATCATATTTCCTTAACCCTAATTCCTAACCATAGGCATTAGATAATAACCTAACCACATTTCTGGGATCAGATTTCCTTAACATTAGATACTAACCTAACCACAGTGTCTGTGTGTGTGTATTCCTAAAATAAATGACAGTGTCTATCCACTAGATGGAGCCAGTGAGCTGCTATGAACATTACCCTCCATCTCTCCCTGTGAACGCTTGAGGTACATGTTGCTCCAACCACAGATCTAGGATCAGAATTCCCTAACCCTATTCCTAACCATAGGCATTAGATACTAACCTAACCACAGATCTAGGATCAGAATTCCCTAACCCTATTCCTAACCATAGGCATTAGATACTAACCTAACCACAGATCTAGGATTAGAATTCCCTAACCCTATTCCTAACCATAGGCATTAGATACTAACCTAACCACAGATCTAGGATCAGAATTCCCTAACCCTATTCCTAACCATAGGCATTAGATACTAACCTAACCACAGATCTAGGATCAGAATTCCCTAACCCAGTGGTGGGGAGTAGTGAACTACATGTAATTCAACTAGTAATTCAACTGCATTTTTACAGTAGCTTGGTGGTAGTTGAACTAAATTCTAAACTTGGTAGTGTTTTCAGGAGTTCATTACTACTGGAATTACACACCACTTTTGTTTTTTGCAAAAATTAAATAAACCATGGGGGAAGTAGGCAATAATTTCCTTTCTAATTCTCACTTGAAACATCATTTGTGTATATAATTGGCTAAATTACACATTCTGTTACCATCTGACTCCAGACTGATCTGTTCTTCCTATTAACATCTGACTCCAGACTGATCTGTTCTTGCTATTTAAAATCTGACTCCAGACTGATCTGTTCTTGCTATTTAACATCTGACTCCAGACTGATCTGTTCTTGCCATTTAGAGTCTATGACATTTCAGGTTTAGATCTGATAATTTATCATGACGTAGTTTGGATGTAGTGAACTACTTTACCCAAGTAGCTTTAGTTAAATAAACTATATTAAAAGGGTAGAAGTAATGTAGCTTTAGTTAAATAAACTATATTAAAGGGTAGAAGTAATGTAGCTTTAGTTAAATAAACTATATTAAAGGGTAGAATTAATGTAGCTTTAGTTAAATAAACTATATTAAAGGGTAGAATTCATGTAGCTTTACTTCTTCCAGTGTGAAGTAACTAGTAGCTTAGTCAACTTTATTTTTAAAGCAGATTCCCCAACGTTTCCCATAACTCAGTCCTGGGTACCTCAAGGGGTATACATTTTGTTGTTTTTCTCTAGTGTAACGGTTTTAACTTTACGTCCGTCCCCTCGCCCCGACCCGACCCGGGCGCGAACCAGGGACCCTCTGCACACATCAACAACTGACACCTACGAAGCATTGTTACCCATCGCTCCACAAAGGCCGCGGCCCTTGCAGAGCAAGGGGAACCACTACTTCAAGGTCTCAAAGCGAGTGACGTAACCGATTGAAACGCTATTAGCGCGCACCACCGCTAACTAGCTAGCCATTTCACATCCGTTACACTAGCACTACACAGCTGATTCAAATAATCAACTCATCAAGCTTTGATCATTTGAATCAGCTGTGCAGTGCCAGGGCAACAACAACAAAAAAACTGTCCTAACACACCTAAAACACACCTAAAACACATCTAAAACACACCTAAAACACACCTAAAACACACCTAAAACACACCTAATTCCACTAATCAAAGGGCTTAGTGTGTTAATGCATTAACTGATATCTCCAGGATTGGGAAACTGCCCCTGAACAAGGCAGTTAACCCACTGTTCCCCGGTAGGCCTGGACAAGGCAGTTAACCCACTGTTCCCCGGTAGGCCTGGACATTATCATCACACACGTTTCCCTTCTGAAATACTTCCTATAAAAAGAAGGCTCATCCAGGAGATTCCTTGGATGAGTTACATTAAGTGCAGCGTTAGGCAGATAGGCTGCAGCAGCTATACTTTCATGTCATCTGACCATAGCATCAGTTCCAATCCAAGTGCCAAAGGTCACGCCATGGTTAGCATCTACATAACATACATGTAATTCAGAGTCACTTGATGCTGTATATATATATATATATATATATATATATATATATATATATATATATACACACAATGAGAAATGGCTTTTTATAGTTTATTGAGTACACTTCATAATGTTTCTAACTAGACTCCATCAGAAGTTATGACGGTTTAAACAAGCGTGACTTGCAACGTCTCCCCTTTATTCTACAGCAAATTATATCTCTAGTAAAAGCATTAGGGACGGTAGGTAGTCTAGTGGTTAGAGTGTAGCGGCGGTAGGTAGTCTAGTGGTTAGAGTGTAGGGGCGGCAGGTAGCCTAGTGGTTAGAGTGTAGGGGCGGCAGGTAGCCTAGTGGTTAGAGTTTAGGGGCGGCAGGTAGCCTAGTGGTTAGAGTGTAGGGGCGGCAGGTAGCCTAGTGGTTAGAGTGTAGTGGCGGCAGGTAGCCTAGTGGTTAGAGTGTAGGGACGGCAGGTAGCCTAGTGGTTAGAGTGTAGGGGCGGCAGGTAGTCTAGTGGTTAGAGTGTAGGGGCGGCAGGTAGCCTAGTGGTTAGAGTGTAGGGGCGGCAGGTAGCCTAGTGGTTAGAGCGTAGGGGCGGCAGGTAGCCTAGTGGTTAGAGCGTAGGGACGGCAGGTAGCCTAGTAGTTAGAGTGTAGGGGGGGCAGGTAGCCTAGTGGTTAGAGTTTAGGGGCGGCAGGTAGCCTAGTGGTTAGAGTGTAGGGGCGGCAGGTAGCCTAGTGGTTAGAGTGTAGGGGGGGCAGGTAGCCTAGTGGTTAGAGTGTAGGGGCGGCAGGTAGTCTAGTGGTTAGAGTGTAGGGGCGGCAGGTAGCCTAGTGGTTAGAGTGTAGGGGCGGCAGGTAGCCTAGTGGTTAAAGTGTAGGGACGGCAGGTAGCCTAGTGGTTAGAGTGTAGGGGCGGCAGGTAGCCTAGTGGTTAGAGTGTAGTGGCGGCAGGTAGCCTAGTGGTTAGAGTGTAGGGACGGCAGGTAGCCTAGTGGTTAGAGTGTAGGGGCGGCAGGTAGTCTAGTGGTTAGAGTGTAGGGGCGGCAGGTAGCCTAGTGGTTAGAGTGTAGGGGCGGCAGGTAGCCTAGTGGTTAGAGCGTAGGGGCGGCAGGTAGCCTAGTGGTTAGAGCGTAGGGACGGCAGGTAGCCTAGTAGTTAGAGTGTAGGGGGGGCAGGTAGCCTAGTGGTTAGAGTGTAGGGACGACAGGTAGCCTAGTGGTTAGAGTGTAGGGACGACAGGTAGCCTAGTGGTTAGAGTGTAGGGGCGGCAGGTAGCCTAGTGGTTAGAGTGTAGGGGCGGCAGGTAGCCTACTGGTTAGAGTGTAGGGGCGGCAGGTAGCCTAGTGGTTAGAGTGTAGGGGCGGCAGGTAGCCTAGTTGTTAGAGTGTAGGGGCGGCAGGTAGCCTAGTGGTTAGAGTGTAGGGGGGAGAGGTAGCCTAGTGGTTAGAGTGTAGGGGGGAGAGGTAGCCTAGTGGTTAGAGTGTAGGGGGGGCAGGTAGTCTAGTGGTTAGAGCGTAGGGGCGGCAGGTAGCCTAGTGGTTAGAGCGTAGGGGCGGCAGGTAGCCTAGTGGTTAGAGTGTAGGGACGACAGGTAGCCTAGTGGTTAGAGTGTAGGGGCGGCAGGTAGCCTAGTGGTTAGAGCGTTGGGCCAGTAACCGAAAGGTTGCTAGATCGAATCTCCGATCGAATCTCCGAGCTGACAATGTAAAAATATGTCTTTCTGCCCCTGAACAAGGCAGTTGACCCACTGTTCCCCGGTAGGCCGTCATTGTAAATAAGAATTTGTTCTTAACGGACTGTGCCTAGTTAAAACTTCTTATGGCTGCAATCCCGCTAACGGGATCGATATGACAACAGCCAGTGAAAGTGCAGGGCGCCAAATTCAAACAGAAATCTCATAATTAAAATTCCTCAAACATACATGTGTCTTATATCATTTTAAAGGTAATCTTGTTGTTAATCCCACCAAAGTGTCCAATTCCAAATATGCTTTTCAGCGAAAGCACTACAAACGATTATGTTAGGTCACCACCAAACCACAATAAGCACAGCCATTTTTCCAGCGAAATATAGCAGTCACAAAAAGCAGAAATAGACATAAAATGAATCACTAACCTTTGATGATCTTCATCAGATGACACTCATAGGACTTCATGTTACACAATACAAGCATGTTTTGTTTGATAAAGTTAATATTTATATAAAAAAATATGAGTTTACATTGGCGCGTTACATTCACTAGTTCCAAAAACATCAAGTGATTTTGCATAGCCACATCGTTTCAACAGAAATACTCATCATAAATGTAGATGATAATACAAGTTATACACATGGAATTATAGATATACCTCTCCTTAATGCAACCGCTATGTCAGATTTCAAAAAAACTTTACGGAAAAAGCAAACCATGCAATAATCTGAGACGGAGCTCAGAACAATAGTCAAATTAGCCGCCATGTTGGAGTCAACAGAAACCAGAAAATACATGATAAATGTTTCCTTACCTTTGATGAACTTCATCAGAATGCAGTCCTAGGAATCCCAGGTCCACAATAAATGCTTGATTTGTTCGATAATGTCCATTATTTATGTCCAATTAGCTACTTTGGTTAGCGTGTTTGGTAAACAATTCCAACGTCACAAAGCGTGTCCACTATAACGTGACGAAATGTCCAAACGTTCCGTTACAGTCAGTAGAAACATGTCAAACGATGTACTGAATCAATCTTTAGAATGTTGTTAACATACATCTTGAATAACGTTCCAACCGGAGAATTACATTGACTTCAGTTGAGAGATGGAACGCAGCTGCCTATCACGTGACATAATTCAAACAGTTTTAGAAACTTCAGAGTGTTTTCTATCCAATACTAATAATAATATGCAAATATTAGCAACTATGACAGAGGAGTAGGCCGTTTACTCTGGGCACCTCTGTGCACCTTTCATCCAAGCTACTCAATACTGCCCCTGCAGCCATAAGAAGTTCAATAAACATTATTATCCTTTTTAGGTTAATGATTGGACATTATTTTAAAACGTTTCATGTGTAAAACTGATTTGTTTGCTGATTTAATTCATCGCCATTACCGAAAATCAACAAAAGCATTAATATAGTGTTGATATAGTGTTGATGTAGTGATGTAGTGTTGATGTAGTGATGTAGTGTTGATGTAGTGTTGATGTAGTGATGTAGTGTTGATGTAGTGTTGATATAGTGTTGATGTAGTGATGTAGTGTTGATATAGTGATGTAGCGTTGATGTAGTGATGTAGTGTTGATATAGTGTTGATATAGTGATGTAGCGTTGATGTAGTGTTGATGTAGTGATGTAGTGTTGATGTAGTGATGTAGTGTTGATGTAGTGTTGATGTAGTGATGTAGCGTTGATGTAGTGTTGATGTAGTGATGTAGTGTTGATGTAGTGATGTAGTGTTGATATAGTGATATAGTGTTGATGTAGTGTTGATATAGTGATGTAGTGTTGATATAGTGATGTAGTGTTGATATAGTGATGTAGTGTTGATGTAGTGATGTAGTGTTGATATAGTGATGTAGTGTTGATGTAGTGTTGATATAGTGATGTAGCGTTGATGTAGTGTTGATATAGTGTTGATATAGTGATGTAGCGTTGATGTAGTGTTGATATAGTGATGTAGCGTTGATGTAGTGTTGATGTAGTGATGTAGTGTTGATGTAGTGATGTAGTGATGATATATTGATGATATAGTGATGATATAGTGATGATATAGTGTTGATAAAGTGATGATATGGTGTTGTAGTGTTGATATAGTGTTGTAGTGTTGATATAGTGTTGATATAGTGTTGATATAGTGTTGATGTAGTGATGATATAGTGTTGATATAGTGTTGATATAGTGTTGTAATGTTGATGTAGTGATGATATAGTGATGACATAGTGATGATAAAGTGATGATATAGTGATGATGTAGTGTTGATATAGTGATGTAGTATTGATGTAGTGTTGATATAGTGATGTAGTGTTGATGTAGTGTTGATATAGTGATGTAGTGTTGATGAAGTGTTGATGTAGTGTTGATATAGTGATATAGTGTTGATATAGTGATGTAGTGTTGATCTAGTGTTGATGTAGTGTTGATATAGTGATGATGTAGTGTTGATATAGTGATATAGTGTTGATATAGTGTTGATGTAGTGTTGATATAGTGATGATATAGTGTTGATGTAGTGTTTAAGTAGTGTTGATATAGTGTTGATGTAGTGTTTAATATAGTGTTGATATAGTGATGTAGAGTTGATGTAGTGTTGATATAGTGATGATATAGTGTTATAGTGATGTAGTGTTGATATAGTGATGTAGTGTTGATGTAGTGATGTAGTGTTTAATATAGTGTTGATATAGTGTTGTAGTGTTGATGTAGTGTTGATATAGTGATGTAGTGTTGATGTAGAGTTGATATAGTGTTTAATATAGTGTTTAATATAGTGTTGATATAGTGTTGATATAGTGTTGATAAAGTGATGATATGGTGTTGTAGTGTTGATATAGTGTTGTAGTGTTGATATAGTGTTGATATAGTGTTGATGTAGTGATGATATAGTGATGATATAGTGTTGATATAGTGTTGATATAGTGTTGTAATGTTGATGTAGTGATGATATAGTGATGACATAGTGATGATAAAGTGATGATATAGTGTTGATAAAGTGATGATATAGTGTTGATAGTGATGTAGTATTGATGTAGTGTTGATATAGTGATGTAGTGTTGATGTAGTGTTGATATAGTGATGTAGTGTTGATGAAGTGTTGATGTAGTGTTGATATAGTGATATAGTGTTGATATAGTGATGTAGTGTTGATCTAGTGTTGATGTAGTGTTGATATAGTGATGATGTAGTGTTGATATAGTGATATAGTGTTGATGTAGTGTTGATATAGTGATGATATAGTGTTGATGTAGTGTTTAAGTAGTGTTGATATAGTGTTGATGTAGTGTTGATGTAGTGTTTAATATAGTGTTGATATAGTGATGTAGAGTTGATGTAGTGTTGATATAGTGATGATATAGTGTTGATGTAGTGTTTAAGTAGTGTTGATATAGTGTTGATATAGTGTTATAGTGATGTAGTGTTGATATAGTGATGTAGTGTTGATGTAGTGATGTAGTGTTGATGTAGTGATGTAGTGTTTAATATAGTGTTGATATAGTGTTGTAGTGTTGATGTAGTGTTGATATAGTGATGTAGTGTTGATGTAGTGATGATATAGTGTTGATATAGTGTTGTAGTGTTGATGTAGTGTTGATATAGTGATGATATAGTGTTGATATAGTGTTGTAGTGTTGATGTAGTGTTGATATAGTGTTGTAGTGTTGATGTAGTGTTGATATAGTGTTGTAGTGTTGATGTAGTGTTGATATAGTGATGTGGAGTTGATATAGTGATGTAGTGTTGATGTAGTGTTGATGTGGTGTTGATGTAGTGATGTAGTGTTGATATAGTGTTGATATAGTGATGTAGTGTTGATATAGTGTTGATATAGTGATGTAGTGTTGATATAGTGTTGATATAGTGTTGATATAGTGATGTAGTGTTGATGTAGTGTTGATGTAGTGATGATATAGTGTTGATATAGTGATATAGTGATATAGTGTTGATGTAGTGTTGATATAGTGATGTAGTGTTGATATAGAGTTGATATAGTGATGTAGTGTTGATATAGTGTTGATATAGAGTTGATATAGTGTTGATTTAGTGTTGATATAGTGATGTAGTGTTGATATAGTGTTGATATAGTGATGTAGTGTTGATGTAGTGTTGATGTAGTGTTGATTTAGTGTTGATGTAGTGTTGATGTAGTGATGTAGTGTTGATATAGTGTTGATGTAGTGATGTAGTGTTGATATAGTGATGTAGTGTTGATATAGTGATGTAGTGTTGATATAGTGATGTAGTGTTGATATAGTGTTGATATAGTGTTGTAGTGTTGATGTAGTGTTGATGTAGTGCTGATATAGTGATGATGTAGTGTTGATGTAGAGTTTAATATAGTGTTGATATAGAGTTTAATATAGTGTTGATATAGAGTTGATATAGTGTTGATTTAGTGTTGATATAGTGATGTAGTGTTGATATAGTGTTGATATAGTGATGTAGTGTTGATGTAGTGTTGATGTAGTGTTGATGTAGTGTTGATGTAGTGATGATGTAGTGATGATGTAGTGATGATATAGTGTTGATATAGTGTTGATGTAGTGATGTAGTGTTGATAGTGTTGATGTAGTGATGTAGTGTTGATATAGTGATGTAGTGTTGATATAGTGATGTAGTGTTGATATAGTGATGTAGTGTTGATATAGTGTTGATATAGTGTTGATAGTGTTGATATAGTGATGTAGTGTTGATGTAGTGTTGATGTAGTGCTGATATAGTGATGATGTAGTGTTGATGTAGAGTTTAATATAGTGTTGATATAGAGTTTAATATAGTGTTGATATAGTGATGTAGAGCTGATGTAGTGTTGATGTAGTGTTGATATAGTGATGTAGTGTTGATATAGTGATGTAGTGTTGATATAGTGATGTAGTGTTGATATAGTGATGTAGTGTTGATATAGTGATGTAGTGTTGATATAGTGATGTAGTGTTGATATAGTGTTGATGTAGTGTTGATATAGTGATATAGTCTTGATGTAGAGTTTAATATAGTGTTGATGTAGAGTTTAATATAGTGTTGATATAGAGTTTAATATAGTGTTGATATAGTGATGTAGAGTTGATGTAGTGTTGATATAGTGATGTAGTGTTGATATAGTGATGTAGTGTTGATGTAGTGTTGATATAGAGTTTAATATAGTGTTGATGTAGTCACCTAAGTAATTTATCAGATAATATGTTACATTAATGGATTATCACTAAAGAACCTCATGTTATGTAAGATCTTGACTGGCTGTGACTCTGCTACAAGCACTAATTAGAGATTTTGTTGCATGAAAGGAACATTTAAACAATAACTTGTTTGTATTGCATTCAAGCACAAACAGATACCTACAAAAACATACACTTGGCCCGTGATTGTAAGAAAGATATGTCCGTTTTTAAAGTGGGAGTGTGACTGTTACCGCGTGACCTTTATCAAAGGCTCAGTGTCGTTATCCTCACAAGGGTAGGAAACAGGGGTTCTGATCATTTTAACCCATATCTATTTTCTTTTTTTTAATTATTAATTGTTTAACAAAATCTCTTTCTCTGAGCAATTGTATTATTATAATATAATTACCCAATTTTTTTGAGCACAGGCTTACAATATAGTATTATTTATTTTATACAGTATTTTTTCTCATCTTTATCAAACATGGCAAAACTGATGGACCCCACTGTACATAAAGTAAAGACAGCTAAGTCTGAGTTGGCACCCTAAATAGTGCACTTCTTAACCAGGAGTTCTAGGGTGTCGTTTCGAGCATAGCCTATGTCACAAAGACACTAAACAAGAACAAACCCATATTTCACTGAACCAAAAGTGCAGTGTGCAAAAATATAAAATAAAACCAGGTAAAGTAACGGTCTGTATTAAAGATAAGTGTTCCCTCTCCTCTCCTCCTTCCCTCCTTCCTCTCCTCCTTCTCTCTTTCTTCTCCTCCTTCCATCCTCTCCTTCTTCCATCCTCTCCTTCTTCCATCCTCTCCTCCTTCTATCCTCTCCACGTTTCTCCGCTCTTCCCTGCAGCTTGTGTCAAAGACAAATATTCTTTCTCTCCTCTCAGAGGTTCTCCCTGACCTCTGCCTTGTTCTTAATGACAGAGGAGAAGCGGACCAGTTTTATCTCCTTGGCATCCTGTCCTTTAGCGTCGTCCCAAACATACTCCGGTGACAGGAGCTTGGTGGGCTTGTTCCTCAACAGGTACCAATTCAGGTGACTCTCTTCCTGCCACACAGCCTCCACACCCATTGACTTATCCACCTAGAGGGAGGAAGGGGGTAGAGGAAGGGATGGGGTGGGGTGAGTACTGTACGTGAGTGACTAACCGTATGCCTGCGTGCGTAAGTACCTACCTCCAGGTGCTCCCTGCACGTCTTGGTCAGCCGGTGAATATCCTCTAACGCTCCTCCGAATATGTTGGCCTGGTAGTAGAAGTCTCCCTGGTCCAAGGGTATGTAGGCTGTGGAGATGGTCCTCCGCTCGTAGGGGTACTGGCTCCGGGGGTCCATGTAGAACCTTCAAAAACACAAGACAGTTTTGTATTGTTACTTCACCTTTTTTAACAACAAAAAAAAGACCCTTGAGGTTAGAAACCATCTTTGCGAAGTAGACCTGACAAGAGGTCAACAGGAAGTAGTCAGGATGTAGGCGTATACAATAAAAGAGTTGTCAACAACATTTTCCTCCATCAGAGTTTTAAATGAGTAAGTATCACCAGGGGTTTACGCTGGCCCTTTAAGTAAGTAAGTATTACCAGTGGTGGACGCTGGCCCTTTAAGTAAGTAAGTATTACCAGGGGTGGATGCTGGCCCTTTAAGTAAGTAAGTATTACCAGTGGTGGACGCTGGCCCTTTAAGTAAGTAAGTATTACCAGTGGTGGACGCTGGCCCTTTAAGTAAGTAAGTATTACCAGGGGTGGACGCTGGCCCTTTAAGTAAGTATTACCAAGGGGTGGATGCTGGCCCTTTAAGTAAGTAAGTATTACCAGGGGTGGATGCTGGCCCTTTAAGTAAGTAAGTATTACCAGGGGTGGACGCTGGCCCTTTAAGTAAGTATTACCAGGGGTGGATGCTGGCCCTTTAAGTAAGTATTACCAAGGGGTGGATGCTGGCCCTTTAAGTAAGTAAGTATTACCAGGGGTGGATGCTGGCCCTTTAAGTAAGTAAGTATTACCAGGGGTGGATGCTGGCCCTTTAAGTAAGTATTACCAGTGGTGGATGCTGGCCCTTTAAGTAAGTAAGTATTACCAGGGGTGGATGCTGGCCCTTTAAGTAAGTATTACCAGGGGTGGACGCTGGCCCTTTAAGTAAGTAAGTATTACCAGGGGTGGATGCTGGCCCTTTAAGTAAGTATTACCAGGAGTGGATGCTGGCCCTTTAAGTAAGTATTACCAGGGGTGGACGCTGGCCCTTTAAGTAAGTATTACCAGGGGTGGATGCTGGCTCTTTAAGTAAGTAAGTATTACCAGGGGTGGACGCTGGCCCTTTAAGTAAGTATTACCAGGAGTGGATGCTGGCCCTTTAAGTAAGTATTACCAGGGGTGGATGCTAGCCCTTTAAGTAAGTATTACCAGGGGTGGATGCTGGACCTTTAAGTAAGTAAGTATTACCAGGGGTGGACGCTGGCCCTTTAAGTAAGTATTACCAGGGGTGGACGCTGGCCCTTTAAGTAAGTATTACCAGGGGTGGACGCTAGCCCTTTAAGTAAGTATTACCAGTGGTGGATGCTGGCCCTTTAAGTAAGTAAGTATTACCAGTGGTGGACGCTGTCCCTTTAAGTAAGTAAGTATTACCAGGTGTGGATGCTGGCCCTTTAAGTAAGTATTACCAGGGGTGGATGCTGGCCCTTTAAGTAAGTATTACCAGGGGTGGATGCTAGCCCTTTAAGTAAGTATTACCAGGGGTGGATGCTGGCTCTTTAAGTAAGTATTACCAGGGGTGGATGCTAGCCCTTTAAGTAAGTATTACCAGGGGTGGATGCTGGTCCTTTAAGTAAGTATTACCAGGGGTAGATGCTAGCCCTTTAAGTAAGTATTACCAGGGGTGGACGCTAGCCCTTTAAGTAAGTATTACCAGGGGTGGACGCTAGCCCTTTAAGTAAGTATTACCAGGGGTGGACGCTAGCCCTTTAAGTAAGTATTACCAGGGGTGGATGCTAGCCCTTTAAGTAAGTATTACCAGGGGTGGACGCTAGCCCTTTAAGTAAGTATTACCAGGGGTGGACGCTGGCCCTTTAAGTAAGTAAGTATTACCAGGGGTGGACGCTGGCCCTTTAAGTAAGTATTACCAGGGGTGGACGCTGGCCCTTTAAGTAAGTATTACCAGGGGTGGATGCTAGCCCTTTAAGTAAGTAAGTATTACCAGGGGTGGATGCTGGCCCTTTAAGTAAGTATTACCAGGGGTGGACGCTAGCCCTTTAAGTAAGTATTACCAGGGGTGGATGCTGGCCCTTTAAGTAAGTATTACCAGGGGTGGATGCTAGCCCTTTAAGTAAGTATTACCAGGGGTGGATGCTGGCTCTTTAAGTAAGTATTACCAGGGGTGGATGCTGGTCCTTTAAGTAAGTATTACCAGGGGTGGATGCTGGTCCTTTAAGTAAGTATTACCAGGGGTAGATGCTAGCCCTTTAAGTAAGTATTACCAGGGGTGGACGCTAGCCCTTTAAGTAAGTATTACCAGGGGTGGATGCTGGCCCTTTAAGTAAGTATTACCAGGGGTGGACGCTGGCCCTTTAAGTAAGTAAGTATTACCAGGGGTGGACGCTGGCCCTTTAAGTAAGTATTACCAGGGGTGGATGCTAGCCCTTTAAGTAAGTAAGTATTACCAGGGGTGGATGCTGGCCCTTTAAGTAAGTATTACCAGGAGTGGATGCTGGCCCTTTAAGTAAGTATTACCAGGGGTGGATGCTGGCCCTTTAAGTAAGTAAGTATTACCAGGGGTGGACGCTGGCTCTTTAAGTAAGTAAGTATTACTAGGGGTGGACGCTGGCCCTTTAAGTAAGTATTACCAGGGGTGGATGCTAGCCCTTTAAGTAAGTATTACCAGGGGTGGATGCTGGCCCTTTAAGTAAGTAAGTATTACCAGGGGTGGACGCTGGCCCTTTAAGTAAGTAAGTATTACCAGGGGTGGATGCTGGCCCTTTAAGTAAGTATTACCAGGGGTGGACGCTGGCCCTTTAAGTAAGTATTACCAGGGGTGGATGCTGGCCCTTTAAGTAAGTAAGTATTACCAGGGGTGGATGCTGGCCCTTTAAGTAAGAAATAATTACCAGGGGTGGATGGCGGCCACCAGTCTCCCCAGAGCTTCGGGCCCCACACGGCCGTGGAACCTCATGTCTACGTCCAGGCAGAATATGTAGTTCGCCCCCCGGTGGATGTGATCCTTAATGGCAGTCTGCTCCCAAATACATGATTGGTGGATGTTCAGTAGATATTAAATCAACCAATCAAATAAAACTTTGTCCTCAGATGGAAATGTTGTTTGTAGGGCAGGGCTAACATGATAAAAATACACAAAGTCCATAAAGTCTACTGTCAACAACATTTCAACTATCTAGTATGCACTAACCCAATATGCATATCATCCTAACTTAACCTTAAACCTAACCCTAAACCTAAACTAAACCTACCTCTAAACCTAACCCTAAACCTATCCCTAAACTAAACCCTATCACTAACCCAATATGCATATCATCCTAACTTAACCTTAAACCTAACCCTATCCCTAGTCTAAACCTAACCCTATCCCTATCCCTAAATCTATCCCTAATCTAAACCTAACCTTATCACTAACCCAATATGCATATCATCCTAACTTAACCTTAAACCTAACCCTAAACTAAACCTAACCCTATCCCTAAACTAAACCTAACCCTAACCCTAAACTAAACCTAACCTATCCCTAACCCTAAACTAAACCTATCCCTATCCCTAAACCTATCACTAACCCAATAGGCATACCATCCTAACCCTATCCCTATCCCTATCCCTAAACTAAACCTATCCCTAACCCTAAACTAAACCTAACCTATCCCTAACCCTAAACTAAACCTATCCCTATACCTAACCCTAACCATATCACTAACCCAATAGGCATACCATCCTAACCCTAGCCCTATCCCTATCCCTAAACTAAACCTATCCCTAAACTAAACCTAACTTATCCCTAACCCTAAACTAAACCTATCCCTATCCCTATCCCTATCCCTATCCCTAACCCTATCCCTATCCCTAACCCTATCCCTATCCCTAACCCTAAACTAAACCTATCCCTATCCCTAACCCTAACCCTATCCCTAAACTAAACCTAACCCTAACCCTATCCCTATCCCTAACCCTATCCCTAAACTAAACCTAACCCTAACCCTATCCCTAAACCTAACCCTATCCCTATCCCTATCCCTATCCCTAACCATATCCCTAACCGTTGCCTAAACGTTACAACTGATAGTTTGTTGACAGTTTGGAGCATGTGTAGATCATGTATAGTATTTCTATAGCTACTGTACTGAGAGAAGAGCTTGTTAGTAAGCATTTCATTCTACTATGTACAGTATGCTGTATCCTGAAAATAAACTTTAATTCAAATGTGATAACGATGTAATATATTATTTATAATAACCTGGATGAGCTCCATGCGGCGGAGGGATATCTCCTGCCAGCGGTCGAACTTCGGCACCCTCACAATGCTGAGCAGTCTGCCGACACCCAGAGTCACGTTGTCGGGCACGTCGCCGGGCAGGTCGGTGAACACGTAGTAATGCACGTCCAGTCCCACCTGGAATCACATGGGATGGACTTTATCGATTTCAATTTAAAAGGATTTAAAACCAATTGAATGGACTTTCTATCGGTTTGAATTAAAAGGATTCATATGAACTGATTTAAACCAAATTGAATTAAGTATTTGGACCAATGAATAAGATCACATGGGCAGGGTGGACCTAGTCCTAGAGTAGTCTTTATAAATACAAGCCCAGAATGTTCCTTTAATGAGTAATCCCTTCATAAATACAAGCCCAGAATGTTCCTTTAATGAGTAATCCCTTCATAAATACGGGCCCAGAATGTTCCTTTAATGAGTTATCTTTATAAATACGGGCCCAGAATGTTCCTTTAATGAGTAATCCCTTCATAAATACGGGCCCAGAATGTTCCTTTAATGAGTTATCTTTATAAATACGGGCCCAGAATGTTCCTTTAATGAGTAATCCCTTCATAAATACGGGCCCAGAATATTCCTTTAATGAGTAATCCCTGGACCTTCTTTAGACTATAACAGTCAATCCATTTGATAGACAGTTCCGGATTCTCACCATGAAGTGCTTCTCGGCTGACTCTAAGAAGTCCCGGAGAAAACGAGTGTATCTGCAAGGACGAACAGAGACGAAAAACAAGTATGTGAAACGACAGAACTAAAACAGGTATTACATCTTCCAACGATGGATAGGGGGGAAAATGAGGAGATGCATCTGTGTGACAGATTCAGATATGTATTAATTACAGGGATCTGGAGAAAAGAAGAATGTGAAATGTTCAGGTATAGCACAAGCAAGTGAAAATGTTTACGTATAAGACAGTTTGACAAGACAATCTGAATTAAACATGAGATTGCATTAAATCCGGAAATATGACGCAAAAGGATTGATATAAGGCTATAGTGTGAATCCTAAATGGCACCTTATTACCTACTATAGACAACTACTTTTAACCAGGGCCCCTATGAGGTAGAGTAAAGTAGTGCACTATACAGGAACAAGGTGCCCAGTGTAGCATATGGTTATCTGTGAAACTCACTGCTCAGCCCGAAGGGTCCCCCACTTGCGCTGCCGAATAGCTAGCTTTCAGTGGCGCGACGGAGTCAGACACTTCAGTAAAAGGAAGGGAGATACCTAGTCAGTTGTACAACTGAATGTATTCAACTGAAATGTGTCTTCCGCATTTAACCCAACCCCTCTGAATCAGAGCGGTGTGGAGGGGGGGGGGGGGGGGGGGGGGGGCTGCCTTAATCGACATCCACTTCTTCGACGCCCGGGAAACAGTGGGTTAATCGCCTTGCTCAGAATGACAGAATTTTACCTTGTTAGCTCGGGGATTCTCGTGTGTTTGTGAGGCAGAGGTTCTGAGTTCGAGCCTCGCTATGAGCCAAATCAGTGGGGGACCGATACTCATTAACCAAGCAGCAAGACATCCTTAACACCAGTTGAGACACAAAAATAGTCCCCCCATGATAAGGTTTTGAATAACGCAGACATTTCTTTTGGGCCCGAGAGGCCGCAAAATGTGCATAAAAGGTGGCACATGCACACAGGAAGTAGTGGTGGGCCGTCAGGGCCTGCAAGGCCTTCTCTGCTGGCCTAAACATCATCAGAATATAAAAAAAATTTAAAATAATTTCCCACAAATATGTATTAAATTATTCCCCAGAGTAAGAGTTATACTCTTCATTTCATAGCTTTCCTCTTCGTTGCACTGCTTCCAGCCCCAGGTTGAGATTTGGAGGGCTGGTCTTTATGTTAGATCTTTTATCCAATCATATTCAGCCATCATGTGTTGCCAGGGGTCTAAAATCTGCCCTCAGGCCTTCAGAATCAACAGTGCGGGCGCTTGTAGCTTATAGTGAATGGAAATGAAAATTTAGTGTCAACCAATCAGCTTTAGAGTTGGCTATTGTACGCCTGCTGGCTGGCTCCAGTGTTACACAGGAGCCAGCTAGCAGGCGTAGTGCGTGCACGTCTTTTGATTGGATTACCAATATTGAGAGGCAGGTCCTATGGAGATCTAGGAAACTGAATTTGATAAACGAATTAATTTGCGTACTACTAAGCTGTTTTTTCAACTCACAATGGCGGAAGGAGGAGAAGATATCGATTTGGTCGAGGATATAATTATAACGCCATTCTCAAGACAAACTTTTCAAGAAAAGTTAGACATTGTAAGGAGAGGTCGCCCGACGCCACAAAGCCTGTCACAGGGCTTCGTTCGCTCGCCACTTTCAAAGTTTCAACTACGAGCGCTGTCAATGGCTCACAGGCTCCTTGGCTCCGAGAAGCACTGCAAACTGTACTGCTGGGAATGCCTATTATTTGCAAGTGATCGATTTGGTGTTTGGAGCCACACTGGCTTTGCAAACTTGAGTTGTCTAACCAAGGCAGCAACGAGACACCAAAGTACGGCTGGGCACTAACAAGCAATGGTGCTTTTGAAAACTTTTGGGGACACCGGAGTGGATCTACAGCTCAAAGAACAAGCGCGCAGGGCAACGGAGCTGCACAATGAAAAGGTGAAGGGAAATATTGAAAAGACTCATTGATTGTGTCATGTTTTTGGGTAAACACTGTTTACCCAAAAATGTCAATTTGTCAATTTCAAGGTGACGCAACGCCTGGTTATACTGCGTTTCTGTCTAAATGTATAGTGTCTAGAGCCATGGCATCATAATGATGGTAATAAGAGGTGGATTAATTCGGGTGGGACTGTGTAGGACCTCACTGAAGGCCCAGGCCCCAGGCCCAGCGTTTCTGTCTAAATGTATAGTGTCTAGAGCCATGGCATCATAATGATGGTAATAAGAGGTGGATTAATTCGGGTGGGACTGTGTAGTACCTCACTGAAGGCCCAGGCCCCAGGCCCACGGCACGCCACTGACAGGAAGTGGTGTAAACCACTGCCTTTGCAACAGGTTACTACACATGGAGTCTATGACTTACTTCCCTACGGCGAACACAGTGGTAGCGATGGTGAGGTTTTGGGACATAAAGGCCTCGTCTATGACCTCGGGGTCAAAGGTCCCCTCCCAGACTATAGGAGCCAGCCACGGGGTTACAGTCAGCACGTCAGTCCTCCTGAAGAAGGAAGAATGACAAAGGAAGAAGGAAGAATGAGAAAGGAAGGAGAAGGAAGAAGGAGAAAGGAGATGGAGAAGGAGTAGAAAGTAGGATAAAGGAGAAGGAGATGGAAGAGGAAGTAGAAAAGGAAGAAGAAGGAAGAAAGAAGAACAAATAAAGAGAAGGGAGTAGGAGAAAGTAGAAGGAGAAAGGAGATGGAAGAACGAGAAAGGAGAAGGATAAAGGGAGAAGGTGGTACGAGAAAGGAAGTGCGGGAAAGGAGAAGGATAAAGGGAGAAGGTGGTACGAGAAAGGAAGTGCGAGAAAGGAGAAGGATAAAGGGAGAAGGTGGTACGAGAAAGGAAGTGCGAGAAAGGAGAAGGATAAAGGGAGAAGGTGGTACGAGAAAGGAAGTGCGAGAAAGGAGAAGGATAAAGGGAGAAGGTGGTACGAGAAAGGAAGTGCGAGAAAGGAGAAGGATAAAGGGAGAAGGTGGTACGAGAAAGGAAGTGCGAGAAAGGAGAAGGATAAAGGGAGAAGGTGGTACGAGAAAGGAAGTGCGAGAAAGGAGAAGGATAAAGGGAGAAGGTGGTACGAGAAAGGAAGTGCGAGAAAGGAGAAGGATAAAGGGAGAAGGTGGTACGAGAAAGGAGAAGGATAAAGGGAGAAGGAAGTACGAGAAAGGAAGTGCGAGAAAGGAGAAGGGAAGAAGGAGGAGGAGAAAGGAAGAAGGAAGAACAACTTTTTTTTACCAGCCACGGAGTCGGCACTTCAGTCCTCCTGAATAATAATAATTATAATAAACAATAACGCACATTTTTATTTTCAGAACATAATCATCAAGATAATCATCAAGAATCCGCTAGATAATCATCAAGGTAATCAAGATAAACAGCCATTAGTGGTAAACACTATGAGACATTATAGGTATGTACTTCATAGAACGTGTTTACCATAATGGTATAATAGAATATAGAGTAGAATAATAGAATAAACCACTATTGAAATTCTGTTATCTGCATTTTGCTGCCACTTACACTGGTTCCATCAGTTTGGCTTGCTTGCGTTGTAATCTGAAAAACAGTGGGAGCAGGTTAATTCTTGCCACTATAGGGGGTGCTGTTTTCGCATTAGCATAATTTCCTCTACAGATTAAACTGCCTCTTATTCAATTATTGCTCTTACATATGCATATAATTAATACCATTGGATAGAAAACAATCTATAGTTTCTAAAACCGTTTCAATTTTGTCTCTGAGTTAAACAGAAGTCATTTGACAGCACTTTCCCTGACCAAGAAGAAGAATGCAAGATGTGTATGCTCGCTTCAACGCTCTGCCTATATATGGTCACGCCACCTATGACCCGAAACACACTTCATTCGTCTTCCTCTGGGTGTCAAGAGGACGTCAGAGGAGAAATTTTTTGTTTACCTTGTACTGACGTGAAATAAGACCTATTTCTTTGGCGTGACCGACAACTTCCGGTTCTCTGACTCGCGCTATTTGGAGGTGCGATTGTCTACTGTTTTGCTGCCGTTACGGATGAAAACTATCTCCGTCTCGAAGTTTGTTTGATACATGTGACCATATCATCTTAATGTATGTTTTTTCAATATAGTTTAATCAGATTATTTGAATTTTTTCGGGAGTTTTGCCGTGTTCCGTTCTGTGACTTTTTTTTACTTTGGCCAGTCGACCAGTACATATGCTAAATGAAGAGGGAAAGTTGCCATTATGAATGGATTGAACGACTCATCAGGACTAAGGACACATTGATCAACATTCTGATGAAAGATCAGCAATAGTAAGACCCAATTTACGATGTTATTTCATATATCTGTCATGCATGTGAACTGGTCGCGGGCGCCCAGCTGGTTCTGGCTGGCGTGGCTATGCTAATTTAGCGCTACATTTTGTTTTCGCTATAAAACATTTAATAAATCTGAAATATTGTTTGGATTCACCAGATGTTGGGCTTTCAATATCTGTACGCTGTGTATTTTTCTGAAATGTTTTAAGATAAGTAATTAGTTATATGACGTTGGTCTCTGTAATTGTTCTGGCTGCGTCAGCACTATTTCAGATTGCAGCTGCAATGTAGAACTGTGATTTATACCTGAAAAATGCACATTTTTCAAAAAAAAACTATGCTATACCATAAATATGTTATCAGACTGTCATCTTATGAAGTTGTTTCTTGGTTGTTGGCTATATATATTTTTATTTAGTCGAATTAGTGATAGCTACTGACGCAGGAAAAAACTGTTGGAGTAAAAAAATTGTGTCTTATGCTAACGTGGTTAGCTAATAGATTTACATATTGTGTCTTCCCTGTAAAACATTTTAAAAATCTGAAATGGTGGCTTTATTCACAAGATCTGTATCTTTCATCTGGTGTCTTGGACTTGTGATTTAATGATATTTAGATGCTACAATTTACTTGTGACGCTATGCTAGCTATGCTACTCAGTGGGGGGGGAGTGGGGGGTGATCCCGGATCCGGGTTGGTGACTCGTTAAAGGTTAACTGATACTGAGATAATGATGTATTTTGTTCAAGGCTAAGACTTGCTTGGGTTACCCAGTTTGTTTGTGACATCATGTCACTCCTTCATGTTTGGATTCAAAAGGTGGTGGCATGGTGGCACAAACTGATCTGGGACCAGGCTACACTTGGTTGAGTCATTATTTTAAAAAATAGATTAAAATAGTAAAAGATAAGATCACTTTATTGGTCAATTGCACACAAGGTCCACCAAAATTTTGACTTCCACTTTTAACCCAACCCCTCGAAAGGACGCACATACATAAGCTCGTCGAACATCTCATTCCAAAATCATGGGCATTAATATGGAGTTGGTTCCCCCTTTGCTGCTATAACAGCCTCCACTCTTCTGGAAGGCTTTCCACTAGATGTTGGAACATTGCTGCGGGGACTTGCTTCCGTTCAGCCACAAGAGCATTAGTGAGGTCGAGGACTGATGTTGGGCGATTAAGCCTGGCTTGCAGTCGGCATTCCAATTAATCCCAAAGGTGTTCAATGGGGTTGAAGTCAGGGCAATGTGCAGGCCAGTCAAGTTCTTCCACACCAATCTAGACAAACGATTTCTGTATGGACCTCACTTTGTGCACGGAGGCATTGTCATACTGAAATAGAAAAGGGACTTCCCCAAACTGTTGCCACAAAGTTGGAAGCACAGAATCATCTAGAATGTCATTGTATGCTGTAGATTTCCCTTCACTGGAACTAAGGGGCCTAGCCGGAACCATGAAAAACAACCCCATACCATTATTCCTCCTCCACCAAACTTTACAGTTGGCACTACATTCGGGCAGATAGCGTTTTCCTGGCATCCGCCAAACCCAGTTTCGTCTGTAAGACTGCCAGATGGTGAAGCGTGATTCATCACTCCAGAGAACAGGTTTCCACTGCTCCGTAGTCCAATGGTGGAGAGCTTTACACCACTCCAGCCGACGCTTGACATTGCGCATGGTGATCTTAGGCTTGTGTGTGGCTGCTCAGCCATGGAAACCCATTTCATGAAGGTCCTGACAAACACTTCTTGTGCTGATGTTGCTTCTAGAGACAGTTTGGAACTCGGTAGTGAGTGTTGCAATCGAGGACAGACGATTTTTTTTACGCGTTACGCAGTTCTGCACTCGGCGGTCCCGTTCTGTGAGTTTGTGTGGCCTACCACTTTGCAGCTGAACCGTTGTTGCTCCTAGACGTTTCCACTTCACAATAACAGCACTTACAGTTGACCGGGGAAATTCTAGCAGGGTATTAAGTTGACGAACTGACTTGTTGGAAAGGTGGCATCATATGACGGTGTCACGTTGAAGGTCACTGGGCTCTTCAGTAAGGCCATTCTACTGCCAATGTTCGACTATGGAGATTGCATGGCTGTGTGCAATAGCTGAATCCACTCATTTGAAGGGTTTTCCACATTTTTTTTGTATATATAGTTTACATGGAGGTTTTGGAGAGGTGCGGGGGGCTGCCACACCAGTATAGTACGGATACCCACACGTACTCGCTCACCTGTGATTCAGCACAACCTGGTGATGCACCTGGCTGACAGATGAGAAGGAAAAGAGTGAGATGTAACAGAGATAATTATCTTACATTTGATACCTGTCAAAGCACCTGTCCAAGCAGAAACACCTGAGTGGAGTATCCAGTTCGTAGTTAAGTCATCTCGGTATTATCTACTGGTCTTATGTGATATATATAAAAGCCATTTAGCAGACACGTTTATCCAAAGCAATTTAGTCATGCATTATAGTGGAAATTACAATATTGTTATAATGCTATTATTGAATAAAATTGTTGTTTTATGCAATAGAATAAAGGGGTTGTTAGAATGCTCATCTGTGTGTGTTCTACTGAGGATGGGCCTCTTTGGGTGTTACCGCATTCCAGAGCAACTCAGCCACACAGGTGCACCACTAAGTAGTGTCCCAAATACCGTCTTGTCCCTATTTTGTAAAGGAGTGTAGTACATAAGGAATCGGGTGACAATTGGGCCTATTCATAGTCATTCGTCACACCACAGGATCACCTTTCACGTCATCCAATAATTCACAACCTGCCAAACAATGACGTTGTGAAAACCAAACACAGAATTCTGGGAAGAGGCCAGAAAAAACACCAGTTTATCCTGTTCACTACACAAATAAGACATAAAAACACAGCATCAAGCCAGTTTCCCCTTTAACCCAGCCTTAGCCACACCGTACAGTACAGCTTTCAACCAGCATGAGACAATGTTTTCTTACTTGAGAGACACGGATGCACAGTACGAGAAGACGAACCTTAGTTGAGAGGAGAATATACAATTATATAAAATCAATAACAACAATGATGCTTAAATTTTTTTTTTTTTAAAGACGATAATATAAAACTCAAAGATCCCACATTTCGGCTGCAGCTTCTCAGACGTCCTTACCAGCAGATTCCCCCCGCCATTACTAAAGAAAGTAGAAAATGTTCACGTCCTGAAAAAAAAAGAAAAAGGAAAAGTCATATGAAAAAGTTATTTCTGCAAAATAACAAGTACTATAACTTAGATGTTGTGTATTTGAATGTATTCGATGTGCAGACACGTAATAAATCTAACAACAATAAAAATATGAGACTTTCACCTTTTTGCATACTGTTACAAAACCGATTAACTAGCCTGCTAATATTGATAATAGTGGTGTGAACGTTTAACCCTGGTATCAAACGTTCACACCCCTAGTATCAATATTAAACAGGCTAGTTAAATCGGCTTTGTAACAATATGCACCTCTAGGTGCAATAAATCCTCTAGGTTATATCAGCTGTGTCAGTGAACCCCTGCCGTATCTGAACTGGCTACATAGGAGGGCACAGCATGATCAGAGGTGAGAGGTCACATGGTCGGGTCAACAGGAAGTATTATTAAAGAGATGCTTTGAAATACAGATAGCGATGTAGTCGTCCCAGAGTTAATGATCCAAGGTCAGTTTTGCATTTCACCTCCTGACGATGACTGACAGTGTTAGAATAAAATAAGACAAGGCTTAAACATGCTCTCTCTCTCGACTACATTAGAAATCTTTATATAGACTATTGATAAGTGTTTTGATGGCACTATTGTTTAACTTGCCACGTGTGTGTCATTACCGTGTGATGGGATATAAGGTGCCGCAGCCCGAGTCATCTTGGTGTATCTCATTTAGTGTTGCTACATCGGGCCCCTACTTTTATATAGACTATTGATAGTGTTTTGATGGCACTATCGTTTAACTTGCCATGTTTGAGGTTGGCAACGTTTTGCTGTAGTTTCAGCCTACATGGAGGTCAAAGTAGCTGACCGACTACATTAGAAATCCTAAGTAGCCTTATAACCTAACATAACCTCCCCCAGGTTTGATTGTAGGGAAGTTGTAATTTTCTTTGAATGATTCATTTGGTTGTTGGTAAATATAGAAAGACCCCACTGTTGAAAGAGACACAAAGACCGACAGAACTTCTCAAAACACACCTAAAACATTTTGGGGGGAATTATTCAAGAATATTGTAAGGGTGACCATATATTTGGCAGGAACTGTATATAGTATATCATCTTAAGACATTATGTGATATAGGTGACATGCTTATTCTTTTCTTTCAGAACTTGACAGGAAACTCTATTGCCGTTTCTATGCAACAGATGAGGGGAGGGGGGCTGGGTGATAATTATTTTACACAGGCAAAAGCAAACCCGAGTGCCTGTCAGTTTGCATGCCAACTCCATGTCACACAGTTGACGTGACAATTCCATAAGAACTTTAATCTTTCGATGTTTGAACGGGGCCCAAACATGTCCGTTGCTCTATGAACAATGGTCGGAGTCTAGGCAATTTGCTGTGGTCTGAGAGATGTTGACTTTTGTAGTAATTCTATGTCTATAACCTTAAAAAGGGGTGGATTAGTAATTTCATTCGTTTAAACTGTTTTCTTACATTTATAGCAGGTAGTGATTAATATTCAGGTTTAAATAGCCACTGCCAAACAAATGCTAATTGCCATTTCGTCACCAAACTGTCAATCTCCCCTCTTTGCCACATTTATGGCCAAATCATCTCTTGCATGGATTGTCGGTCAATGATTTCACCTAGAATTGAATGGCAGTGGTTAGTTAAACAAATCGTGGATTGCTGAGCTATCCTTTAAAATGTGACATCATATCATGGAATCAATGGCCTAATTGACATGTACTTTCACAGAGGGAGTGCTCCACATGCTCCAGTTGGTACCACACCACCTGTGCCGGTGTATCATCACCATCTACCATCAACACAGAGATAATCCTGCCTTACAATGGATGTGCCCACCCTGCCACCATTGAAGGCCTGCACACCAAGGCTACTATTGCGTCAATACGGTGTCAAGATGTTTCAAGGATGGGGGTCCAACAACGCAGCAAGAGAGGCAATCCGTGTGTGGGAGATCTTCACCTCATACTTCTTCGAAGAGGGTGCTGTTCCAAGGGTGCAAACACCATAGACTACACTATGCACAACCAAAGGCTCTTTTAAGAGGGTGCTGTTCCCTGGCAACACCATAGACTACACTATGCACAACCAAAGGCTCTTTTAAGAGGGTTCTGTTCCCTGGCAACACCATAGACTACACTATGCACAACCAAAGGCTCTTTTAAGAGGGTGCTGTTCCCTGGCAACACCATAGACTACACTATGCACAACCAAAGGCTCTTTTAAGAGGGTGCTGTTCCCTGGCAACACCATAGACTACACTATGCACAACCAAAGGCTCTTTTAAGAGGGTGCTGTTCCCTGGCAACACCATAGACTACACTATGCACAACCAAAGGCTCTTTTAAGAGGATGCTGTTCCCTGGCAACACCATAGACTACACTATGCACAACTGTAATGCCGGGGTGTAGTGGAGGAAGGAGTCAGACGCAGGAGACAGAGAGTTCAGAGTAGCGTTCTAATTTAATTCCACAAACAGGTGTAACCACTAAACAAAAAAAGGAGGGGGAGGAACACGACGCCACTCTACAATGAATGCTCCACCACCTAAAGGAGAACACGAAATACCATGAGACAACGTACACGAACCGTGACACACAAGCATGTACAACCTGTACACGAAACAAACCCGGACACCCAGCAGTCCGGGCTGCTGGGTAATAAAGCCCCATTAATCACCCTAACCACAAACAGGTGTAACCACTAAACAAAAAAAAGGAGGGGGGGGGAAAGTCAGTTGCAGCTAGTAGGCCGGTGACGACGACCGCCGAGCGCCACCCGAACAGGAAGGGGAGCCACCTTCGGTAGGAGTCGTTACAACAACCAAAGGCTCTTCGAAGAGGGTGCTGTTCCCTGGCAACACCATAGACTACACTATGCACAACCAAAGGCTCTTCGAAGAGGGTGCTGTTCCCTGGCAACACCATAGACTACACTATGCACAACCAAAGGCTCTTTTAAGAGGGTTCTGTTCCCTGGCAACACCATAGACTACACTATGCACAACCAAAGGCTCTTTTAAGAGGGTGCTGTTCCCTGGCAACACCATAGACTACACTATGCACAACCAAAGGCTCTTTTAAGAGGGTGCTGTTCCCTGGCAACACCATAGACTACACTATGCACAACCAAAGGCTCTTTTAAGAGGGTGCTGTTCCCTGGCAACACCATAGACTACAATATGCACAACCAAAGGCTCTTTTAAGAGCCATCCACACTGCACTAAGAGTATTCTTCCCAGGTACTCTTCATATAATGAATTAAAATGCCTTTATTTGTATGGCATGTTCAATAGAAACATGGCAGCAGCCGAAACGCTTCCCATTTTTAAAAAAACGTTGTTTCCATTGAACATGCCATACAAATAAAAGGCATTTTAAATTCATTATATGAAGAGTACCTTGGTCCTCCTTTTTGATGACCAATTTACCTCTTTTACCAAAGAGCCCCTTCTGTCTACCAAAATGTACTATTGTGTACCTTAGTAGCGCTTCCCTTCCTCCTCTTTCTAAGAGTATTCTTCCATTTACTTAGCTAATGTCAACTGCAGTTATTCAATTCCCAGTTTCTCTCCCTTTGATTTCTACTTCTCAGGTGAGGGTGCTGTTTAAGGGTGTGATGTCTGTACAAAAATAAAACAGGCTATTTTAAGTCACCCATATTTAAAACAATTAGACACCTTATAACCCACACATTCATTTATCAATATGTTTGATGGATTGTGTTGTGCAGTAAAAGCAAGCTCAGATGTATAACTGTGGCTCCTTTGACCTTCAAAAGAATAGGCAAGAGGAAACTTCTTTATTTATATAACTACGCTATATTGTTTGTCCTCGTGTGTCTGTGCATGTTTTTCAGCATAAAGTACTCTGCAGCCACTTAGTGTGGACACCAGGTGAGGCCACACACAGATTCCTGTTGAACAGTGTCTCTTCAACTACCTTATTTTCTCAATAACGGTCTCTCCTTCACTTCATCCTTCTCTCCCCCTTCTCCCTAAATCTTGTCGGTTATCAGCTGTGTCGGTGAACCCCTCCTGCATCTGAACTGGCTCCATAGAGGGCACAGCATGATCAGAGGTGAGAGGTCACATGGTCAGGTCAATAGGAAGTATTATTAAAGAGATGCTTTACATTGAAATACAGATAACTAGTAGTCCCAGAGTTAATGATCCTTGGTCATTTTTTGCATTTCACCTCCTGATGATGACTGACAGTGTTAGAATAAAACAAGACAAGGCTTAAACATGCTCTCTCTCTCCATCTGTCTCATCTGCAGCTATGTGTTGATGTGAGAGAGGATGCCAACCCCCAGTCCCGTCATCGCCACATCACCCGCTCTTAAGATACCATTTGGGCCAACTGGGAGCCCAAGGCTGGTTAGGAGACACCACTAGAGACAATATTATGTAACTGTGATGAACTGATAGAATATTAAGTTAAGTAGCACTGTAATTCATTAATCATATGCTGTCTTCCCTGCTCCTCTGTTCTTACCACTTCCTGTCTTTTACACTCTCACACCTCTCTCCCCACCTCTTTCTTCCTGTTTTTATAATGCACACCAGACATCCAATGAAGTACAGATGGAACTTTTATTTATATTACAATTATAATATTTATAATTCATGTATTATGTATTTATAACACCTGGATAATTAACTTCTTTCAATAAAGCGTTTCACATTCTCCACTGATTGAAATTAAGTCTCATTTGATGAAATACTACACCTATCCTGTGTTTATCAGATCATTGCAGATTAGATATGAGTATTTTACATAATGCATAGGAAATGTAGTGTACTGTTTTTTAAATTCTATTTATGTATATATGAATTACAAATCAGCCTTTAACTAGTTAAAATCATGTTTCTAGTCTATTGCATAGTTACAATGTGTAACCGTAGATGTCCCAGGACCAGGATTGGTAAACACTGTTGAAGTGTATAATTGTAATACATACATGCAGACAAAGCATCATTCAAAGACTGGAGTTTGATACTCTTGTTATTGGCAGACATTCATACCTGAACCACACCTTTACTTGCCAAGGTAGAGCACATGATCAGTAAATATATTCAATGTACAGGCTACAATGTGAGGATCTCATGTATATATGCCTTCTAATCCTTAGCACAATAAAGTTAAACTGTATTCTACTCCATCCATAGGCTTCATTAATGCCATTCAGACTGTTTTGAAGTGGATACAGCCACAGCTATGATAGCTGAGGTTCATAACTAGGAACTAATATTTATACCAAACGTTTGGGTCCATAAACAGATCGGCTACATAGCTAGCTACACATCCAGAAGCATACAGGTATTTGTATCCTCCACTACACAATAATCAAGAAAATGGTTAGCTAGCTACATTACTTCAGCTGCATGTCATGGCAAATACCAGCAAGGCAAGCATACAAAATGTACATTAAATTTGAGGTAAATGCCTTAGCTAGCTAGATTATTTACATCCACTGTAACACAAGACGACAGCCTGGTTTGCTGGTTGTTTCGGGAGTCCGTAAAACCAGAATTACAATTTCAAACTCATGTCACAAGACCCATAAAGTTAAATTTTATGACAAAAAAAAATATGCGTAATCATTTGTCTCTTCATTAACTAACATAGACATCGAGGAAAACAAAAAATCATAACAGCAAGGCCAACTGAATATGTTGGAGTGCATGTATGGCACTTTTTACATGTGTGTGTGTCCGTGTATGAGCATTTGAGAGTGTGTATATATGCATGTGTACAAACACCTGCACGGCATCAGCCTCAGGCAAACCAGCATTAGCTGTAAAAACACTGCCCCTCGGTGTCATTCAATTTTACTTTTTTGTAATGTTTTATTTTGACATTGTTTTTTTTTCCGGCTCAGTGTTCTGTCACTCACGGGGACACTACGTCACCACAAAATCCACGGGGAGAGCTCGAAAATTCAAGCCCCTTGGGTGATGTCATAGAGTTACATTAGAAGTGCCCATCCAAGAAGGCTCAAGTTCATTGGTCACAGATAGAATGATGTCACATCACTATATCTACAGTATCTTTGATTGGACTGATTTGATTGGACCATGTCAATACCATAGTTTCAAAATCTTAGCTAGCAAGCTAGGACAAGCAGTCATCGTCATGAATGAATTCAACAATTTACTGACAAATCCTTTTCAAATCCTTGTCATATGAAGAGAAACTGTAGATAAAAACGTATCGGTGCTCATCGTTGGGGCATAAACATTACACAATACGTTGGAAATTGCAAATTCAACAATGACTGGTTTGTAAAGGAATCAGTGACTAACTGCAAGCATTTCAAAGCAATCACTATCCTGCTATTCAGTGGAGAGGGTGTGTGGTCCAAGTCTGGGTTTAAGGGTCTCTTTTCCCATTTACGTGCAACACCATGGGCCAGACAAGGATGAATACATTGGCCATGCTGTCAATCCAGCATGACTTCTGCAGCGATCAAAACATCTGGGAAATCTATACTTCTGCGAGTTCAAAACTGGAAATTCGGGAAAAAAACGAGCTCGGAAGGGAAAATACGTTTTGAACGGTCATCCAACTCAGAATTCCAAGTCGGGAACTTGGGCTTCTTTCTAGAGCTACGACCTGAAGATCTCTGATGTCATCATGATTCGACCTTGTTCCCCCCCACTCTTGTAGAGTCCTTGCCCCAACGAACTGGGGATGTTCTGAGGGCAAAAGGGGGGGGGGGGGGCGGGTGCAACTCAATATAAGGAAGGTGTTCCTAATGTTTGGTATACTGTGTGGAAGCCTCGCTGTGTTCAACCTCAGAAAAAAATAATCAGTTTTGAATTTTGATCTCTGTACCATACGTAGAGTGAATGGTGCCTAGACAACTTTTGTCTGAGCCAGGCAAAAAAAACACACTTCATTGTCATTATCATGGAAATATCCAAGTAAATGCCAATAGAAAAAAAAAGCTCTAACAAAAACAAAATGCAGTTTGTCATTCCAGGGTCAATGTCTGACGTGAGTTAATAAACTGAAGTTAGCTAGTAACAAGAACATTATCCAGCCTGCATAGTAACCATTTTATTTTAAAACAGACGACCAGAAACTATGCAAAATGATATTAACGACTGGGTCTGTCTGTAGCAACATGACCAAAAGAACAAACAACTTGATTTTTAGAGTCCGGACTAATGATGGAAGAATGACATTGTATGAATTTACTTATCAAAAATAACATTTTAATGAAAATATGTAATTCATTGTTATTTGTAACAGTTTTATAAAAGCATTTAAAAAGCACACCTCCACTATCGAGTCCGGCCAAACAATGCCATTTACCTGTGACTGTATTCATGATACAGATCTGCTAATTGTGCCTTGTTTCTTAAACAGAATTTATAAATGAGGCTAATTTATAATTTCTTTAATTATTTCTTAAACAGAATTATAACAGTTGAAGTCGGAAGTTTACATATACTTAGGTTGGAGTCATTAAAACCCGTTTTTACAACCACTCCACAAAGTTCTTGTTAACAAACTATAGTTTTGGCAAGTCGGTTAGGACATCTACTTTGTGCATGACATCGCTATCTGTTTACAGACAGATTATTTCACTTAATCACAATTCCAGTGGGTCAGAGGTTTACATACACTAAGTTGAATGTGCCATGAAACAGCTTGGAAAATTCCAGAAAATTATGTGATGGCTTTAGAAGCTTCTGATAGGCTAATTGACATCATGAGTCAATTGGAGGTGTGCCTGTGGATATATTTCAAGGCCTACCTTCAAACTATGTGCCTCTTTGCTTGACATCATGGGAAAATCAAAAGAAATCAGCCAAGACCTCAGAAAAAAATGTAGACCTCCACAAGTCTGGTTCATCCTTGGGAGCAATTTCCAAACACCTGACGGTACCACGTTCATATGTACAAACAATAGTATGCAAGTATAAACACCATGGGACCAGACAGCCGTCAAACTGCTCAGGAAGGATACGCATTCTGTCTCCTAGAGATGAACGTACTTTGGAGAGAAAAGTGTGAAAAGTAATTCCCAAAACAACAGCAAAAGGACCTTGTGAAGATGCTGGAGGAAACGGGTACAAAAGTATCGATATCCACACTGAACCGAGTCATATTACGACATAACCTGAAAGGCTGCTCAGCAAGGAAGAAGCCACTGCTCCAAAACCGCCATAAATAAGCCAGACTACAGTTTGCAACTGCACATGGGGACAAAGTTCGTACTTTTTGGAGAAATGTCCTCTGGTCTGATGAAACAAAAATAGAACTGTTTGGCCATAATGACCATCATTATGTTTGGAGGAAAAAGGGTGAGGCTTGCAAGCCGAAAAACACCATCCTAACCGTGAAGCACGGGGGTGGCAGCATCATGTTGTGGGGGTGCTTTGCTGCAGGAGGGACTGGTGCACTTCACAAAATAGATGGCATCATGAGGAAAGAAAATTGTGTGGATATATTGAACAACATCTCAAGACATCAGTCAGGAAGTTAAAGCTTGGTCGCAAATGGGTCTTCCAAATGGACAATGACCCCAAGCATACTTCCAAAGTTGTGGCAAAATGTAAACTTCTGACCCACTGGGAATGTTGTGAAAGAAATACAAGCTGAAATAAATCATTCTCTCTACCATTATTCTGACATTTCACATTCTTAAATTAAAATGGTGATCCTAACAGACCTAAGACAGAGAATTTTTACTAGGATTAAGTGTCAGGAATTGTGAAAAACTGAGTTTAAATGTATTTGGCTAAGGTGTTTGTAAACTTCCGACTTCAACTGTATATAATATAAATATTAAATATGTTTTTTTTGATACCCAAATAGCAGTCAAGATATGTTGAAATCCATGGATATAACGGAAATACTCATTAACATCAATACATAAATGCACAACAGATATAAAAAAATATTTTAAAAAATACAATAAACACACTCATTAAACATTTCTTCAATAACTTATTGATAAAAACACATCACTAAATCGGGCACTATTTTTGTCTAGCGCTAAGGCAAGTGTCAAACACACATTAGCTGGCGATTTTGGAATGTAAAAACTGGTAATCTGATCTTTTTCACCCCTTACGGCAGGTTCGGCAATTTACCTGTCTAACATCAGTTTCCTCCAGACATGACACTTGGCATTCAGGCCAAAGAATTCAATCTTGGTTTCATCAGACCAGAGAATCTTGTTTCTCATGGTCTGAGAGTCCTATAAGTGCCAATTGGAAAATTCCAAGCGGGCTGTCACGTGCCTTTTACTGAGGAGTGGCTTCCGTCTGGCCACGAAACCATAAAAGCCTGATTTGTGGAGTGCTGCAGAGATTATCCTTATGGATGGTTCTCCCACCTCCACAGAGGAACTCTGGAGCTCTGTTAGAGTGACCATCGGGTTGGAGAGATATGGTGCCGGAGGAGATAGCTGCAGTTTTTCGGGCTCCTAACCAATTTTGTTAGTGTGGTTTTTTTCACGTTATTTGTAACTTATTTTGTACATAACGCTTTTGTCACCGTCTCTTATGACCGAAAAGAGCTTCTGGATATCAGGACAGCAATTACTCATCTTAACACCATATCCCAGAAACCCATTGGTGCCCAGGATGTCGATCACGGTCGACAGGTCGAACTTCTTTCTAGTAGACGGCATAAAAGTTTTCTATATACTACCGTTCAAAAGTTATGTCACTTAGAAATGTCCTTGTTTTTTAAAGAAAATCTCATTTCTGTCCATTAAAATAACATCAAATTGATCAGAAATACAGTGTAGACATTGGCAATGTTGTAAATGACTATTGTAGCTGGAAACGGCAGATATTTTATGGAATATCTACATAGGCGTACAGAGGCCCATTATCAGCAACCATCACTCCTGTGTTCCAATGGCACGTGGTGTTAGCTAATCCAAGTTTATAGGTAAATTGAACATTAGAAAACCCTTTTGCAATTGTTAGCACAGCTGAAAACGGTTCTGATTAAAGAAGCAATAAAACTGACCTTCTTCAGACTAGCTGAGTATCTGGAGTGTCAGCATTTGTGGGTTCGATTACAGGCTCAAAATGGCCAGAAACAAATAACTTTCTTCTGAAACTCATCAGTTTACTCTTGTTCTGAGAAATGAAGGCTATTCCATGCGAGAAATTGTCAAGAAATTGAAGATCTCGTACAACGCTGTGTACTACTCCCGTCACAGAACAGCGCAAACTGTCTCTAACCAGAATAGAACGAGTGGGAGGCCCCGGTGCACAACTGAGCAAGAGGACAAGTACATCAGAGTGTCTAGTTTGAGAAACAGACACCTCACAAGTCCTCAACTGGCAGCTTCATTAAATAGTACCCGCAAAACACCAGTCTCAACGTCAACAGTGAAGAGATGATTCTGGGATGCTGGCCTTCTAGGCAGAGTTGCAAAGAAAAAGCCATATCTCAGACTGGCCAAAAAAAAAAAAAGATTAAGATGGGCAAAAGAACACAGACACTGGACAGAGAAGGCCAGCATCCCGGAGTCGCCTCTTCAATTTCATGTTGTTTTAATGTGCTTTTCTTTCAAAAACAAGGACATTTTTAAGTGACCCCAAACTTTTGAACGGTAGTGTATACATTTTCACTGCGTTACCATCGAGTAAAAAAATAATGGAGGTCCACAGTTCTGAAGCACCGTATGCTTTGCTTACAGCTTCTTTCTCGAATATTACTGCGCAGCCAAAATATTTTTTGAACTTCTTTAATTGACATAAAAATTGGACCAACCCGCGGCACTATAGTTACTACATTTGTTTTCCAAACTGTCGCTACCTTAGCAACCATCTACAGTTAGTACATTTACACTTCCAGAATATTCTTTGTTGTTCCAGTGGTAGTAGTTTTTTTTCTATAAAGTTGGCGTTACGTTTTTAATATGAGTGATGGACCAAGAAGCAAGAAACTGAAAATCGAACGCTTTCACATTGAGGAAGATTAATAAAAATGTGTGTCTGATCTGCCATTCAAACATAGCTCTTACTAAAGATGGGAAATGTCGAGAGACATTTCAAAACTGTTCACAAGAAATATGGAAGTGACTTTCCAGCTAAAAGTGAACTACGTAAGTGAAAAGTAAAAAAAGAGTTGAAGTCTGAACTAGCTGCCCAACAATCAGACCTTTACAACGCCCAGCTCAACATCATTACTAGCACAAGAAACCGTTCCAGAGAAATGGTAAGAGACGCCTTTATAGGGGGAGCAGAATAATTGTTTGATGATTTCAAAAATAAATCAGAAATCATTTCCGCTATTAAAGATGTCCAGCTATCCAGAAATACTGTTACACAGCACTAAAATGATGGATGAGGACAAATGAGCGCATGTTCTTTTCACTTCAATTTGACGAGTCAACAGACGTGATCGACATCTCAGCTGTTCTATACCATCACTCATTCATATATATTTTTTTAATGTACATATTCTTATTCATTCCTTTACACTTGTGTGTGTATAAGGTAATTGTTGTGAAATTGTTAGATTACATGTTAGATATTACTGCACTGTCGGAACTAGAAGCACAAGCATTTCACTACACTCGCAATAACATCTGCTAACCATGTGTATGTGACCAATAACATCTGCTAACCGTGTGTATGTGACCAATAACATCTGCTAACCGTGTGTATGTGACCAATAACATCTGCTAACCATGTGTATGTGACCAATAACATCTGATAACCGTGTGTATGTGACCAATAACATCTGCTAACCATGTGTATGTGACCAATAACATCTGCTAACCATGTGACCAATAACATTTGCTAACCATGTGTATGTGACCAATAACATCTGCTAACCATGTGTATGTGACCAATAACATCTGCTAACCATGTGTATGTGACCAATAACATTTGCTAACCATGTGTATGTGACCAATAACATCTGCTAACCATGTGTATGTGACCAATAACATCTGCTAACCATGTGTATGTGACCAATAACATTTGCTAACCATGTGTATGTGACCAATAACATCTGCTAACCATGTGTATGTGACCAATAACATCTGCTAACCATGTGTATGTGACCAATAACATCTGCTAACCATGTGTATGTGACCAATAACATCTGCTAACCATGTGTATGTGACCAATAACATCTGCTAACCATGTGTATGTGACCAATAACATCTGCTAACCATGTGTATGTGACCAATAACATCTGCTAACCATGTGTATGTGACCAATAACATCTGCTAACCATGTGTATGTGACCAATAACATCTGCTAACCATGTGTATGTGACCAATAACATCTGCTAATCATGTGTATGTGACCAATAACATCTGATAACCATGTGTATGTGACCAATAACATCTGCTAACCATGTGTATGTGACCAATAACATCTGCTAACCATGTGTATGTGATCAATAACATCTGCTAACCGTGTGTATGTGACCAATAACATCTGCTAACCATGTGTATGTGACCATTAACATCTGCTAACCATGTGACCAATAACATCTGATAACCATGTGTATGTGACCAATAACATCTGCTAACCATGTGACCAATAACATCTGATAACCATGTGTATGTGACCAATAACATCTGCTAACCATGTGTATGTGACCATTAACATCTGCTAACCATGTGTATGTGCCCAATAACATCTGATAACCATGTGTATGTGACCATTAACATCCGCTAACCATGTGCATGTGACCAATAACATCTGCTAACCATGTGTATGTGACCAATAACATCTGCTAACCATGTGTATGTGACCAATAACATCTGCTAACCATGTGTATGTGACCAATAACATCTGCTAACCATGTGACCAATAACATCTGCTAACCATGTGTATGTGACCAATAACATCTGCTAACCGTGTGTATGTGACCAATAACATCTGCTAACCATGTGTATGTGACCAATAACATCTGCTAACCATGTGTATGTGACCAATAACATCTGCTAACCATGTGACCAATAACATCTGATAACCATGTGTACAGTATGTGCCCAATAACATCTGATAACCATGTGTACAGTATGTGATCAATAACATCTGATAACCATGTGTACAGTATGTGCCCAATAACATCTGATAACCATGTGTACAGTATGTGATCAATAACATCTGATAACCATGTGTATGTGACCAATAACATCTGCTAACCATGTGTATGTGACCAATAACATCTGCTAACCATGTGTATGTGACCAATAACATCTGCTAACCATGTGACCAATAACATCTGCTAACCATGTGTATGTGCCCAATAACATCTGCTAACCATGTGTATGTGCCCAATAACATCTGATAACCATGTGTATGTGCCCAATAACATCTGATAACCATGTGTATGTGCCCAATAACATCTGCTAATCATGTGTATGTGACCAATAACATCTGATAACCATGTGTATGTGACCAATAACATCTGCTAACCATGTGTATGTGACCGATAACATCTGCTAACCATGTGTATGTGACCAATAACATCTGCTAACCATGTGTATGTGATCAATAACATCTGCTAACCATGTGTATGTGACCAATAACATCTGCTAACCATGTGACCAATAACATCTGATAACCATGTGTATGTGCCCAATAACATCTGATAACCATGTGTATGTGACCAATAACATCTGATTTGATCTCAGTTGTGCAATTTTCATCAGAATGGTGTTTGATGATATGAAGCCAAAGAGGAACTGCTCACAATCATATTATTGAAAGGAAAAACTCGAGGGGAGGACATTTTTTGTGGCATTCAATGACTTTATTAATAATAGCACTCAGTTACCCATTTACAAACGTGTGTCCATAACTACAGATGGAGCACCAGCCATTACTGGCCGCGTCCATAGGTTTATTGCCCATCATTGTTTCACATGGAGACATCAGCCCGTCAAGAGTTAAACTTTGACTCTGGCAAAAGTGACCTCATCAGGGGAACACTTTTTGAACCTTGTCGTGGAGGAGAAATATCCAAAACGTGAGAAAAGTTGACAGCATTTTTTTGGGGGGGGGGATCTTACCTACCTTTGCGAGTTTCAGACATGAAGATCATCAAGTCAAAATACCAGTCCACTCTAACAGATGATCACCTGGACACCTGCTTGAGGCTAGCAATCAGTAGCTACAACCCAGACCATGCTAAGCTAGCTGACAGCATGCAGTGCAAATCATCCAATCAATAATAATAATAATAACGCACTCCACACTGCCCTTTCCCACCTGGACAAAAGGAACACCTACATGAGAATGTTGTTCATTGACTACAGCTCAGCATTCAACACCATAGTGCCCTCATAGCTCGTCACTAAGCTAAGGACCCTGGGACTAAACACTTCCCTCTGCAACTGGATCCTGTACTTCCTGATGGGACGCCCCCCAGGTGGTAAGGGTAGGTAACAACACATCTGCCACACTGATCCTCAACACGGGGGCCCCTCAGGAGTGCGTGCTCAGTCCCCTCCTGTACAGCATGGCCAAGCGTGACTCCAACACCATCATTAAGTGTGCCGATGACACAACAGTGGTACAGTGGTTGCTCCACAAAGAGTTTTGTGATTCTGCTGCGGGACTTCGAGGTAATTTGTGGTTTAGTACGGTGCCCTGCGTCACCACTTCATTGCTCCAGACCACCACAAGGGGGAGTTAGAGCACTGATTATGCTTTTGGGTCCTACTGTGTGTCTAACTGACAATGAATGGGCGGCGTAAACCTAAATAGAAACTGATAATTGTGCACGACTTCAGTATTACTTACTAAAACGGTTTTTATTATTTTATTTTGCTCTTACTGACACTCCCGACCGGTCACGTTATTCAGCGCCTGAGTGGTGCAACGGTCTAAGACACTGCAAGCTGTGTTTTCCCAGATGCTGGTTCAATACCCGTGCCGGACTGGACTGGGAGACCCATGAGATGACTGTAGGATTTTGGTTTCTAGCCCTCCAAAAACAGAAATAAATCATTAAAAATAAAAAAAAACGGCTTTATTTACAAATTAGTAACAATGTCTCACCCCATGTTCAAGAATGGACTTTTTTCCCCCTCGCTTCATTTTACGTTATTTTGAAAACGAAAATAATCTCCAAAATATTGTTCTTTTTTTTTTTTAATAAAGCGATTATTATTATTATTATTATTAAAAAGCCCATTTGATATTCTCACAGATATATTATTAACCCTGTTATTAGCAGGACAATATATATTGGTCATACTGGTCATGGCTCCTGAGTGGTGCACAGTTCTCCAGCTGCATCCTCTGAAAGCGCGCGAGGTTCAAAGGGCAGAGGGCAAAGGGCACGGAATGGGCCGCCAGAGTCACGCACAGAAGACAGACCTAGCCCATGGGGAAGGGAGGAAGAGGAAACGGGGAGAAGGCAGGAGGGGGAAACGGGGAGAAGGCAGGAGGAGGAAACGGGGAGAAGGCAGGAGGAGGAAACGGAGGGGGGGGGGGGGGGGGGGGGGGGTAAGCATTAGAACAGGCTGCCTAAATACTTGTAGCCGTAGTCGGTAATATCTCTCTAGGAGCTGATCTGTCATCAGTAGGGGAGACAAAGGGTTTGACAAAACATTCATAATTTTAAAAGCTGTGTGTGTGTGTGTGTGTGTGTGTGTGTGTGTGTGTGTGTGTGTGTGTGTGTGTGTGTGTGTGTGTGTGTGTGGCCTACGTGTATGTTATTATTATTTTTTTATTAATAATTAATCTCAACTCCGTCGGGCAGGAGGTCTTTTGCCTTTTGGTAGGCCATCATTGTAAATAAGAATTTGTTCTTAACTGACTTGCCTAGTTCAATAAAGGTTAAATAAAAATAAATAAAATGTAGTAAAACAACATACTGATGAAAATAAAGGATATACCGGCCTTTAAGAACATGTTAGGCATTAATTCATAAATGTGTATGTGTGTGTAAATGAGTGTTTTCACATTAGTTAAAATGTGAGCCTTCTGTCCCATGTGATGGATATACAGAGGCTTCAATAGGTTTCACATGACAACGTGCCCCAAACCAGACTTTCATGACAAATGTTCCTGCCCCCGAGCCGATAGCGTTATAAAGACATTCAAAAACGCAACATTACATCATAGTTGACATTCGCCTTATTGTGTCACACTGTGTATTTCTTTGTGATTCCTTGTGGACCAAACAGTAATTACAAAAAAAAATGAAAAGATGTCAAAAGTTTGTCCTAATCTCAGAGTGCTGAAACCAACATAGGTAACCTTTAAATCAAGAGGGCACATATTGCACCATATTGCGACTGGACCAAACATTTCCTCGACACATGATTAGCCTTGCTCACAGTAAATACTGACGATATTTGCGAACGAGTTTAAACAACAACACGATATACATTTTGTAGAAATTAAAAATACTACATATAGGGGGGGAAACATGAATGCGCCAAGCCATTTAGAATGGGAATTAAATCATTCGCGTTCGCGACGGGAGTTCGCTTCTTCAAAATACAATTAAATGAAAAGATTAAAAAAACACAAAAAAACGCCAACTCATTAAACAAGCCTTAACAATCTTATCTACTAAAATCACATCACTTATTATATCTACATGTAGACCCAATGACATCTAAGTACTTATTTATTTTAAGTGACTTGCTTTTTCAATTGTACTCACTTCTAGGCATTTTGACTGATGTTCCTGAAAATCACCTGGTCCCAGTTGAATGTACAGTATAATCTACAGTGGCGGTCTATACCCGTCACTACAAATAAATGTTCCATTGAGCTTTCCTCTCTCCAGAAGTATGCACTTGTTCACTCTACTCAAGCAGGCATAAAGTATTGGATTGGTACGAGCATGGCTGGAGGGAGGTTCCACCCTAGTCCCATACTAACTTCTAAACAGACCCTCCCCCATATTCCTCACACCAGTCCGAGGGAGTGTATGAGTGTACACTTCTGAAAAGGGTAGAATATCAGTACGTAGCCTATTTCTTCTATTAACTAGGTTTATGTTCCAGCCCCCCCCAACTAACCAATGTCTGTCTGATAATTTAATTAGTTATGTTAGCATCAAGTTTGTTAGTGCTGGACTGGAACAAAAGCCTGAAGTGTTCCGTCCAATAGAGCAGGACAATGTCTCCCCCTGCTGTCTGTCTGTGTGAACTGCACTCCCGAACTCTGTCCTCTACACTTAGAAAAAAAAGTGTTCGAGAGCCAGTTTCCCAGACACAGATTAAACCTAGCCCAGGGCTAAAAATCATTATCCATAGAGATTCTCTACTGAACTCAATCAAATGTATTTATAATTAGCATGAAGCTTCTAAAGCCATGACGTCTTTTCTGGAATTGTCCAAGCTGTTTAAAAGGCACAGTCTACTTAGTGTATGTAAACTTCCGACTTCAACTGTATGTAAATAAAGGTATTTCAGTTTTTTTTTTTAATCTGTATTAAATTTGCAAAAATTTCAAAAACTTTTCGCTTTGTCATTATGGGGTATTGTGTTTAGTTTGCTGAAGAATTCTGTAACAAAATGTGGGAAAAAAGTCAAGGGGTCTGAAAACATTTCCAAAGGCACTCAGTGAATCAGTGAATGAAATAAAATACTTGACTTGAGCTATATTTCTTTGAGGATAAAAGCAGGCCTGGACAACCTTCTTTACATGCAGCTCGACATTGAGGTCAGGGTCAAAGAAGACGTTTCTGGCCGTAGGCTTTACATTGGTGGACAAAGGACCAAAGTTATTTCAACCTGGGCTCTTGCATGGTGGTGGACAAACAACCTCTGATTTCTTATCAATGACGAAGTTGTCACACATCTAATATTTGATGTTTATTTAACCCTTATTTTACCAGGTGACTCAGAACACATTTGAATGTACAGCAACCACCTGGGGAATAGTTACAGGGGAGAGGAAGGGGGATGAATGAGCCAATTGGAAGCTGGGGATGATTCGGTGGCCATGATTTTTTTTGTTTGTTGCCAGGACACGCGGTTAACACCCCTATTCTAACAATAAGTGCAATTGGGATCTTTAGTGACCACAGAGAGTCAGGACACCAGTTCAACGTCCCATTCGAAAGATGGCACCCTACACAAGGAAATGTCACTGCCCTGGGGCATCGGGATATTTTTTCTATACCAGAGGAAAGAGTGCCTCCAACACCACTTCCAGCATCATCTGGTATCCCATCCAGGACCAACCCTGCTTAGCTTCAGAGGCCAGCCAGCATTGGGATGCAGGGTGGTAGGCTGCTGTCAGCAAGACACTTGTAGCTAAATTGGGTCCTGGACTTTGACGGGCCGCCCCCAGGTGGTGAAGGTAGGAAACATCTCCACTTCGCTGATCCTCAACACAGGGGCCCCACAAGGGTGCATGCTCAGCCCTCTCCTGTACTCCCTGTTCACCCACGACTGCGTGGCCATGAATGCCTCCAACTCAATCATCAAGTTTGCAGACGACACAACAGTAGTGGGCTTGATTACCAACAACGACGAGACAGCCTACAGGGAGGAGGTGAGGGCACTCGGATTGTGATGTTAGGAAAACAACCTCTCACTCAACGTCAACAAAACAATGGAGATGATCGTGGACTCCAGGAAACAGGAGCATCCCCCTATCCACATCGACGGGACAGCAGCGGAGAAGGTGGAAAGTTCCTTGGCGTACACATCACAGAGGAGGCTGAAGAAATGTGGCTTGTCACCTAAAACCTTCACAAACTTTTACAGATGCACAATTGAGAGCATCCTGTCGGGCTGTATCACCGCTTGGTACAGCAACTGTACCTCCCTCAATCGCAAGGCTCTCCAGAGGGTGGTGCGATCTGCACAACACATCACCGGGTGCAAACTACCTGCCCTCCAGGACACCTACACCACCCAATGTCACAGGAAGGCCAAAAAGATCATCAAGGACATCAACCACCCGAGCCACTGCCTGTTCACACCTGTACCATCCAGAAGGCGAGGTCAGTACAGGTGCATCAAAGCTGGGACCGAGAGACTGAAAAATCAGCTTCTATCTCAAGGCCATCAGACTGTTAAACAGCCATCACTAACACAGAGAGGCTGCTGCCTACATACAGACTTGAAATCATTGGCCACTTTAATAAATGGATCACTAGTCACTTTAATAATGTTTACATATCTTACATTACTCATCTCATATGTATATAGTGTATTTTATACCATCTACTGCATCTTGCCTATGCCGCTCTGTCATTACTCATCTGCATACTTATATGTACATATTCTTATTCCATTCCTTTACTTAGATTTGTGTGTATTAGTTTAGTTTATTAGTTTAGTTTATTAATTCGACCATTTAAAAAAACAAGCACACATAAAACTTAAAAGCCATACATGCACATGAATAAAATCATCAAGTATAACACACAATAAAGTCTGGGACTTATTTCCATTGTGGTCCTCCGTTTTGGACTTGAGACAAGATGGCTATACAAGATCCAACACAGTACGGCAGTGAAATAATAAAACAAAAACATGTATAAGGTAGGTGTTGTGCAATTGTTAGATTACTTGTTAGATATTACTGCACTGTCAGAACTAGAAGCAAAGGCATTTCGCTACACTCACATTAACATCTGCTAACCATGCGTATGTGACCAATAAAATGTGATTTAATTAGCTTGATCACGGGGTCTGATTGGTAAATAAAGCTGCTTGTCATCCGCATAGCAGTGAAACGGAATCATGATTGAGGATGATGTCACCAAGGGGAAACATACACAGGGGGAAAATTATGGTGCCCAAAATAGGTGCTGGGGACGATACTGATCCGCCCATGCTCAGTGAGAATCGTCTGCCACATAAACATGACCTGAACCAATCGATGGCAATGCCAGAGATTCCCACCCACCTCTCCAGCCAGTCGACAAGAATGTTATGATAAATAGTATCAAAACACACCACTGAAATCCAAAAGAACTAGGATAGAGAACTAGGATAGAAAACTAGGATAGAGAACTAGGATAGAGAACTAGGATAGAGAACTAGGATAGAAAACTAGGATAGAGAACTAGGATAGAGAACTAGGATAGAGAACTAGGATAGAGAACTAGGATAGAAAACTAGGATAGAAAACTAGGATAGAAAACTAGGATAGAAAACTAGGATAGAAAACTAGGATAGAGAACTAGGATAGAGAACTAGGATAGAAAACTAGGATAGAAAACTAGGATAGAAAACTAGGATAGAAAACTAGGATAGAGAACTAGGATAGAGAACTAGGATAGAGAACTAGGATAGAGAACTAGGATAGAGAACTAGGATAGAAAACTAGGATAGAAAACTAGGATAGAGAACTAGGATAGAAAACTAGGATAGAGAACTAGGATATAGAACTAGGATATAGAACTAGGATAGAGAACTAGGATAGAAAACTAGGATAGAAAACTAGGATAGAAAACTAGGATAGAAAACTAGGATAGAGAACTAGTATAGAGAACTAGTATAGAGAACTAGGATAGAGAACTAGGATAGAGAACTAGGATAGAGAACTAGGATAGAGAACTAGGATAGAAAACTAGGATAGAAAACTAGGATAGAAAACTAGGATAGAAAACTAGGATAGAGAACTAGGATAGAGAACTACGATAGAGCATTCCAAGGCATTAGCAGTCATTACTGACTTTTAATGAAGCAGTTTGTGTGCTGTGAAGTGAGTGGAAGCCCGACGATTTTTAAAAAATAAGCAAAAAAAAACAAAAAGCACCAATTGTTCGAAAACAACTTTTTCTAACTATTGGATAAAATAAAGGAAGTTTAGAGTTTGGTCTGTCAATTATTCAGTGAGTAGGGGGTCTATGCTTTTTAAGAAGATGTTGGAGCAAAGCAGTTTTAAAATAGGCTGGAAAGGAACCAGAGGTCAGGGAGATTTTAACAACAGACACAATGTTGGGGCCAACAGTAGGCATAACCTCTGAGTAGTCTAGTAGGGACCACGTCTAAGGGGCAGGAGGAGGTCTTCATGGTGAGCTACACTATCAAGGAGAGACTCAAACGAGCAAAAGGAAGCAGTGGACAACTCGGAATAGTTGCCTGAAGTGTCCCCTGACCAGAAATACTGGTGTGGGTTGGCTACTGTCAATCTTGGATTCAATATGTCTATATTTTCTGTAAAGAATCGTGAAAACTGCTCAAATAGATCTGAGGATCGATAATATCACTATTGGAGGGGCAACAACAACACGATCAATTGTTTTAAAACAGACTGTTCAAGTTGTGGCCGTTTTCTGAGATCAAGGTAGAGGCGTAGTCTGCAACGTTGTGATTTCTCATCATAGAATAATTGACGTTTGCAGGCCTTCCGTTGACGTTCAGCCTTTCATAAATTCACTTTAAAAAAAAACAAATGTGGTAATTTACAACGTGAGACTTTAATACATGACATAAATGCCATAAAACGGAAATTGTGAACAGTGCGGCAGGACGACAGATGTTTACTTTGTCCGCTCGAGGATTCGATCCAGCAACTTTTCGGTTACTGACCAAATTCAAACAACGCAGCGATTACTCGTTCATTACAACTCTTTGCAATAATCCATTTCTTCTCTTTATAACAATGCATCTTGAAATGTAAATCTATTTCAACTTACCCCTCATTCGCTCACTTGCTGTGGTACAGCAACAGTTGCCGACGACTAAAAATCTCCCCACCACCACCATCTGAAGTCTCGTCATCAGTGCTTAATTTGAGCCGGATCCTCTCCGTTTTGGACTGTTTTGTTCCGGAGCCTATTTGGTTTGCGCAACATTGTAACTTATGTGTGAGACCAAGCGCGCCAGTATCTCTCACATAACAAACATGAGATTCACTTTTTCTATGATCTCTCTCCCTCTCTCTGCTCTGATAGCCATCAGTCTGCAACTCTCATCTCTCTGCTCTGATAGCCATCAGTCTGCAACTCTCATCTCTCTGCTCTGATAGCCATCAGTCTGCAACTCTCATCTCTCTGCTCTGATAGACATCAGCCTGCAACTCTCATCTCTCTGCTCTGATAGACATCAGCCTGCAACTCTCATCTCTCCAGCGTTGCATTTCGTCATTTATTTCCTTATAGAATCGCGCGAAGGGTTCTGAAGGAACTGCATCACCACTGATAAATGTAAATACATTTGCCAAAGTTATATAATTACTGCTGTCTGTTCAGAAATAATTCAGAATAGCCTACTACACCACGATAAGGCTTTCTTTTTAAATAGCGTAGCTGTGAATTGTATCCCAACAACAAGGAACAGCCTTAGGTCGGGAACGCTGTTCCTTGTTAGGCTTTTGGCGCATCAGCCATCACAAGCGAGTGAGCTGCGCGTCATTGGGTGAGTCAGTGAAACTGGAAAGCATTTTTAGGACAAAGGGGTCTCGATGCCAGATTCAGCGGTCTCGATGCCAGCTCCAGTTCAGCGGTCTTGATGCCAGCTTCAGTTCAGCGGTCTCGATGCCAGCTTCAGTTAAGCGGTCTCGATGCCAGCTTCGGTTAAGCGGTCTCGATGCCAGCTTCAGTTAAGCGGTCTCGATGCCAGCTTCGGTTAAGCGGTCTCGATGCCAGCTTCGGTTCAGCGGTCTCGATGCCAACTCCGGTTAAGCGGTATCGATGCCAGCTTCGGTTAAGCGGTCTCGATGCCAGCTTCGGTTCAGCGGTCTCGATGCCAGCTTCAGTGAAGCGGTCTCGATGCCAGCTTCGGTTAAGCGGTCTCGATGCCAGCTTCAGGTAAGCGGTCTCGATGCCAGCTTCAGTTAAGCGGTCTCGATGCCAGCTTCTGTTAAGCGGTCTCGATGCCAGCTTCAGTTAAGCGGTCTCGATGCCAGCTTCTGTTAAGCGGTCTCGATGCCAGCTTCGGTTAAGCGGTCTCGATGCCAGCTTCAGTTCAGCGGTCTCGATGCCAGCTTCAGTTAAGCGGTCTCGATGCCAGCTTCGGTTAAGCGGTCTCGATGCCAGCTTCGGTTCAGCGGTCTCGATGCCAGCTTCAGTGAAGCGGTCTCGATGCCAGCTTCGGTTAAGCGGTCTCGATGCCAGCTTCGGTTAAGCGGTCTCGATGCCAGCTTCAGTTAAACGGTCTCGATGCCAGCTTCTGTTAAGCGGTCTCGATGCCAGCTTCAGTTAAGCGGTCTCGATGCCAGCTTCAGTTAAGCGGTCTCAATGCCAGCTTCTGTTAAGCGGTCTCGATGCCAGCTTCGGTTAAGCGGTCTCGATGCCAGCTTCGGTTAAGCGGTCTCGATGCCAGCTTCGGTTCAGCGGTCTCGATGCCAGCTTCGGTTCAGCGGTCTCGATGCCAGCTTCGGGTCAGCGGTCTCGATGCCAGCTTCGGTTCAGCGGTCTCGATGCCAGCTTCGGTTAAGCGGTCTCGATGCCAGCTTCGGTTCAGCGGTCTCGATGCCAGCTTCGGTTCAGCGGTCTCGATGCCAGCTTCGGGTCAGCGGTCTCGATGCCAGCTTCGGTTAAGCGGTCTCGATGCCAGCTTCGGTTCAGCGGTCTCGATGCCAGCTTCAGTTCAGCGGTCGCGATGCCAGCTTCGGTTCAGCGGTCTCGATGCCAGCTTCAGTTCAGCGGTCTCGATGCCAGCTTCGGTTCAGCGGTCTCAATGCCAGCTTCAGTTCAGCGGTCTCGATGCCAGCTTCAGTTAAGCGGTCTCGATGCCAGCTTCGGTTAAGCGGTCTCGATGCCAGCTTCGGTTCAGCGGTCTCGATGCCAGCTTCGGTTAAGCGGTCTCGATGCCAGCTTCGGTTCAGCGGTCTCGATGCCAGCTTCAGTTAAGCGGTCTCGATGCCAGCTTCAGTTCAGCGGTCTCGATGCCAGCTTCAGTTCAGCGGTCTCGATGCCAGCTTCAGTTAAGCGGTCTCGATGCCAGCTTCAGTTCAGCGGTCTCGATGCCAGCTTCAGTTAAGCAGTCTCGATGCCAGCTTCAGCGGTCTCGATGCCAGATTCAGCGGTCTCGATTGAACTGTGCAAGGTGCATCTCCAATAGCTGTATATATTGTATCTGTCGCTCTGTCACTAGCGTTAGATACTAACCTATCCACAGATCTAGGATCAGATTTCTCGAACCTTGTACCTACCCATTTTTACATTGACATTTTAGTCATTTAGTAGATGCTGTTATCTAGAGCATCGTACAGTCAGTGCATTCATGTTACGATAGCTAGGTGGAACAACCATATCAGTCATAGTAAAAACGTTTTCCCTCAAAGTAGCTATCAGCAAAGTCGCCTCTAATATGGATATTTTATTCTGCATAAGCATTAGATACTAACCTAACCACACTCTCTCTCTCTGTGTGTGTATGTGTTTGCCTTTAAATAAACAACCATTAAATAACCGTGTCCATCCACTAGATGGAGCCAGTGAGCTGCTATGAACGTTATCCTCCATCTCTCCCTTTGAGGCACATGTTGCCTTCAACTACAGATCTGAGATCAGATTTCATTTTCCATATTCCTAATTATGGGCATGGAATGATGGCATGTAAACATCCAACCAACCATCCAGGGTAATCTACATCGCTCTGATATTAACCCTTTTGTTTCCTCACGTCTCTCAGAACATTATTGTTAAACCTTTTCCACCTGCACCCGATTGATTGTTAAACGGGTAAAGATGAACAGAAAATAAAATAATAATTGATTTAGTCGTTTTTTTTTGTTTTTTTTAATCGTTACATTCAGTACATTCAAATCAATACAAAGAAAGATACAAAATAATGTCACAGTGAAATATACATACAGTAAAAAAATAAATGTTTGCGTCTGCAATGCCACCCTATTCCCTTTAGAGTGCCCTACTTTTAACCAGGAAGTCCTAAGGTGGATAGGGTGTCATTTTGGATGTTACCTATGTTCAGTGGTGTAAAGTACTTAAGTAAAGAATACTTTAAGGTACTACTTAAGTAGTTTTAATGGAGTATCTGTACTTTACTTTACTAATTATATTTTTGACTACTTTTACTTTTACTTTACTACATTCCCGAAAGAAAATAATGTACTTTTTATTACATACATTTTCCCTGACAACCCAAAGTACTAGTTACATTTTCAATGCTTAGTGGGACAGGAAAATGGTTCAATTCAGGCACTTATCAAGAGAACATCCCTGGTCATCCCTACTGCCTCTGATCTGGAGGACTCACTAAACAGAGAACATCCCTGGTCATCCCTACTGCCTCTGATCTGGCGGACTCACTAAACAGAGAACATCCCTGGTCATCCCTACTGCCTCTGATCTGGCGGACTTACGTAACACAAATGCTTTGTTTGAGGCCGGACTTGAACCCGATCGAACATCTCTGGAGAGACTTGAAAATAGCTGTGCAGCGACGCTCCCCATCCAACCTGACAGAGCTTGAGACGATCTGCAGAGAAGAATGGGAGAAACTCCCCAAATACAGGTGTGACAAGCTTGTAGTGTCATACCCAATAAGACTTGTAATCACTGCCAAAGGTGCTTCAACAAAGTACTGAGTAAAGGGTCAGAATACTTATGTAAATTTGATATTTCAGTTTTTTAATTTTTCATACATTTGCAAAGATGTCTAAATACCTGTTTTTGCTTTGTCATTATGTGGTATTGTGTGTAGATTGATGAGAGAGAAAAAAACGATTTAATCCATTTTTTGAATAAGGTTGTAAACGTAAGAAAATGGGAAAAAAAAGGTTTGTCGCCGTTTTGCTCCGATCCAACTTTATGATTACTTGGTCATTTAGTGTTACTCTATTTTCATGCTATTATTTTTCTTACAACCAACAAGAACTTTTGATCAGTAGATCGGTAGTTATTAAACCCCGAAATCCGGCTTCGACTTCCACTCATCTGCCCTGGGCTATCTTTATAAATTCCAACCCAAGAGAAAAACGCCGGCGTTACAGAGGCAAGAGAGGGAAGATCCTGGTGAGATTAAGGCGAAGGGGAAAACCGGTCACCTCTTCCCTCCATTCTACTGGCCAAGTCCCTTGATAATAAGATGGATGACTTCCGATCGGGGATCTGCTACCAACGGGACTCTCAAAACCGCAATATTCTTTGCTTTTCAGAAACACGGCTCTCTCGGACAAGATCGTGACTGTTGTTATACATTCCACCTGAGGACAAGAAAAACAATAAGCTGGCACTTAATGAACTGTACAAGGCTATAAACAAGCAGGAAAACCTACAACAAGAGGCTGCCTTTCTGATTCCCAGCTATTTTAATTTGGCGTCACTAAGACACTTGATGCTCAACTTCCATCAACATGTCTCCATCACCACTAGGGGGCGATAAAGTCCTAGACCACTTCTATTCTGCCCACAAGCAAGCATACAAGGCCCTCCCTCGTCCGTCATTCAGCAAATCAGATCATGACTCGGTACTCTTGCTTCCTGTTTACAAGCATAAGCTCCATTTAGAAATGGTCTCTAGAATCAGAGGTTATGCTACAGGACTGCTTTGCTAGCGTTGATTGGAATATGTTTCGAGACTCCCCCGATAACATCGACGAGCTAACCACCTCCGTCACCGACTTCATTAAAAAAAATGATCGGCTACGTTGTCCCAACGGTGAGGGTTCTCTGCTTCCCCATTCAGAAGTCCTGGATTAACACAGAGGTTGGCACTAAACTAAAGAACAGGGCTACCGCACACAGAACTATTGTAAACAACCCTGAGGCTACGACCGAAGACAGGAATACGTACAAGAAGTCCCGCTATGACTGCTGCAGAGTCAACAAACGAGTAAAAGGACAAAATAGTAACAAGGTGGAATCATACTACACAGGCTCCAACGCTCGCCAAATGTGGCAGGGGCTACATTCCATTATGGATTACAAAGGAAGACCCAACCGTGATCTGCCTAACAATGCCTCTCCCAGACGAATTCAACGCATTTTATTTTATTTTATGCATGCTTTGAAAACAACAACATCAAGCCGGTGTGAGGGCCGTCACCGACCCAGAGGATTGGCTGCCACAGACAGGAAGTAGCTGAACTACGCTCCAATCAGAATCAGCCTCACAAGAACTAGAGTCAGATGGAGAAGCATTAGTCAAGAGTACAGATGCAACTAACTGTCTGTCTGTCTGTTACATTAGTCAAGGGGCTGACGTGAGAAGGGTCTTTAATAAGGTCAACACCGGCAAGGCCGAGGGCCTCGACGGTATTCCAGGGCACATTCTCAGAGTAGGCGCAGAACAGCTGGCAGGCATATTCACAGTAATTTTCAACTCCCAGTCTGTAATCCCCACATGTTATAAATTGACTACCATAATTTCTGTTCCCAAGAACTCTAAGGTTTCATGCCACAATGACTACCACCCTGTAGCACTCACCTCTGTAGTCATGAAGTGCTTTGAGAGGCTGGTTTATGACAACACATTACCTCCACCATCCCAGACACACTCCAATTTGCATACGGCCCCAACAGATCCATAGATGACGCAATCTCAATTGCTCTCCACACTGCCCTCACCCACCTAGATAAGAGGAATACCTTTGTGAGAATGCTGTTCATGGACTACAGCTCAGCCTTCAACACCATTGTCCCCTCCAAGCTCGTCACCAAGCTTAGGACTGGGTCTGAACACCTCCCTCTGCAACTGGACCCTGGACATCTTGACGGACCGACCCCAAGTAGGAAGGGTAGGCAACATCACCTCCGCCACGCTTACCCTTAACACAGGGGTGTGTGCTTACTCCCCTCCTGTACTCCCTGTTCACCCATGACTGCGTGGCCACGCACAACTCCAACACCATTATCAAGTTCGCTGATGACTTGACGGTGGTAGGCCTGATCACTGGCGATGATGAGTCAGCCTACAGGGAGGATGTCAGAGACCTGGCAGTGTGATGCTGGAGCAACAACCTCTCCCCCACTGTGTGTCTGTGTTCTTTTGTCCATCTTAATCTTTTATTTTTATTGGCCAGTCTGAGATATGGCTTTTTCTTTGCAACTCTGCCTGCCGTTGAGACTGGTGTTTTGCGGGTACTATTTAATGAAGCTGCCAGTCGAGGACTTGTTAAGAGTCTGTTTCTCAAACACTCTAATGTACTTGTACTCTTGCTCGGTTGTGCACCGGGGCCTCCCACTCCTCTTTCTATTCTCGTTAGAGCCAGTTTGCGCTGTTCTGTGAAGGGAGTAGTATACAGCGTTGTACGAGATCTTCAGATTCTTGGCAATTTCTCGCATGGAACAGCCTTCATTTCTCAGAACAAGAATAAACTGATGAGTTTCAGAAGAAAGTTCTTTGTTTCTGGCCATTTTGAGCCTGTAATCGAACCCACAAATGTTGATGCTCCAGATACTGAACTAATCTAAAGAAGGCCAGTTTTATTGCTTCTTTAATCAGAACAACAGTTTCATGCTGTGCTAAAATAATTGCAAAACGGTTTTCTAATGTTGTACGACTATGTAGATATTCCATAAAAAAGCTACAGCTACAATAGTCATTTACAACATTACCAATGTCTACACTGTATTTCTGATCAATTTTATGTTATTTTTTTTATTTTAATGGACAAAGAATTAGCTTTTCATTCAAAAACAAGGACATTTCCAAGTGACCCCAAACTTTTGAACGGTAGTGTATATATATATATATCCATCTCCTTTTCGTTGAAAGATGGTACAAGCCCGGCTGTTCCGACCAAGATCAAACTGTTGAGGTTTCAGGATGGACTGGCTGGATTCAGGATGGCCTGACTGGATTCAGGATGGCCTGACTGGATTCAGGATGGACTGACTGGATTCAGGATGGACTGACTGGATTCAGGATGGACTGACTGGATTCAGGATGGCCTGACTGGATTCAGGATGGCCTGACTGGATTCAGGATGGACTGACTGGATTCAGGATGGCCTGACTGGATTCAGGATGGCCTGACTGGATTCAGGATGGCCTGACTGGATTCAGGATGGACTGACTGGATTCAGGATGGCCTGACTGGATTCAGGATGGACTGACTGGATTCAGGATGGACTGACTGGATTCAGGATGGCCTGACTGGATTCAGGATGGACTGACTGGATTCAGGATGGCCTGACTGGATTCAGGATGGACTGACTGGATTCAGGATGGACTGACTGGATTCAGGATGGACTGACTGGATTCAGGATGGCCTGACTGGATTCAGGATGGCCTGACTGGATTCAGGATGGACTGACTGGATTCAGGATGGACTGACTGGATTCAGGATGGACTGGCTGGATTCAGGATGGCCTGACTGGATTCAGGATGGACTGACTGGATTCAGGATGGCCTGACTGGATTCAGGATGGACTGACTGGATTCAGGATGGCCTGACTGGATTCAGGATGGACTGACTGGATTCAGAGTGCTTCCAGATCTGTCTCTTTCAATCGAATGGCATGCACACATTGATCTTGTTCTAGTCTGGCTACACATTCTTCTTGTTCTAGTCTGGCTACACATTCTTCTTGATCTTGTTCTAGTCTGGCTACACATTCTTCTTGTTCTAGTCTGGCTACACATTCTTCTTGGTCTTGTTCTAGTCTGGCTACACATTCTTCTTGATCTTGTTCTAGTCTGGCTACACATTCTTCTTGATCTTGTTCTAGTCTGGCTACACATTCTTCTTGTTCTAGTCTGGCTACACATTCTTCTTGATCTTGTTCTAGTCTGGCTACACATTCTTCTTGCTCTAGTCTGGCTACACGTTCTTCTTGCTCTAGTCTGGCTACACATTCTTCTTGTTCTAGTCTGGCTACACATTCTTCTTGCTCTAGTCTGGCTACACATTCTTCTTGTTCTAGTCTGGCTACACATTCTTCTTGTTCTAGTCTGGCTACACATTCTTCTTGTTCTAGTCTGGCTGCATATTCTTCTTGTTCTAGTCTGGCTACACATTCTTCTTGGTCTTGTTCTAGTCTGGCTACACATTCTTCTTGATCTTGTTCTAGTCTGGCTACACATTCTTCTTGATCTTGTTCTAGTCTGGCTACACGATCTTCTTGTTCTAGTCTGGCTACACATTCTTCTTGATCTTGTTCTAGTCTGGCTACACGATCTTCTTGTTCTAGTCTGGCTACACATTCTTCTTGTTCTAGTCTGGCTACACATTCTTCTTGCTCTAGTCTGGCTACACATTCTTCTTGTTCTAGTCTGGCTGCACGTTCTCTCCCCTCATCATCTCCTCCCTGCACGTTTTTGGACAGGAAGATCAGGTCATTCCTGATAGGAGGAGATTGGAGCTCCTCCCCCTGTTCCAGGAGCCTCAGGTGCTGACTCATCCTGGTAGCCATTTTGTGCCCCCGCGGCCTTAGCACACAGACAGACCTACCAGGAGTTTCTCAAGAGGGTTCATTAGGGGAAGGAGACGCATGGAAACTTTCCTAGAGGTTTCAGAGGAGGAAAATGGCTGAAAATGAAAGAGCTGAACTTCATGTTGATGGAGCTCAAGTTAAACACACTTATCTTATGTATTCAGAAATGGTTTGCTATAAAGACAAGATTGTAAAGCATCTTTAATTTTCATGCAATGTTAAGAACCCAAAGAGCTTTTCAGCGTTTGAGTTAGATACTAGGCTACCACAGTACCAAAATGACTGGTATAGGTTAGGGAAAACACTGAAATATCACTGTCATTCTCAGGGCAGGGAGGGAAGGGGAGGGGGGGTTGTTAAAAAATACATTGAAATGTTGTGTTTGACTCCATGACAAGAATGTCGTGAATTGTTGCCACGTACTCTGCCATCAATCACCAAAATGTAGATTTGGTGGAAGCATGAAGACTCATTGATGCAGCTCTGGGACCTTCTGCTGCAGTACAGACAGACAGAGTATAGTGGCTCGTATCTGGCACTGATAATCAACTTGTCTTTCTCTGTGTGTGTTTGTGTGTTTGTGGGAAGAGGGCAAAGGACTCAGTGTTCTTTCGTAGTGGAAGCTTCTACGTGTTAGACTGTTGCTATCATCATGATTGCTTCCAGATGAGAATCTCAATCCGTCCTCTTTTTTCCTTACCCCTCCTCTCTTTTTTATTCTCTCTCTCTCTCTCTCTCTCTTTCCCTCTCCCTGCTTTCATATGACAGTGTTCCAGTAGCCTGTACCTCCGTTACCCTCTCTCTCTCTCTTCCTCTCTTCTTCCCCCATCTCTCTCTCTCCCCTAACTCTCTCTCTCTCTTTCTCCCTGTCTCTCTATCGCTCTCCTCCCTCTCCCCCCTCTATCTCGCTCTCCTCTGACCCTGTCTTTCTATCTCTCTCTCTATCTCTCCCCCTCTCCTCCTACTCTGACCCTCCCTCCCTCCCCCTGTCTCTCACTCCCTCCCTCTCTCTTCCTAATCTGACCCTGTCTTTTCTCCCTCCCTCCCCCTGTCTCTCTCTCCCTCCCCCTGTCTCTCTCTCCCTCTCTCTCTCTTCCTAATCTGACCCTGTCTCTTTCTCCCTCCCTCCCCCTGTCTCTCTCTCCCTCCCTCTCTCTTCCTAATCTGACCCTGTCTCTTTCTCCCTCCCTCCCCCTGTCTCTCTCTCCCTCCCTCTCTCTTCCTAATCTGACCCTGTCTCTTTCTCCCTCCCTCCTCATGTCTCTCCCTCTCTCACCCTCGCTCCTCCTACTATGACCCTGTCTCACTATCCCACTCCCTCCCTCCCCCTGTCTCTCTCTCTCTCCCTCGCTCCTCCTACTATGACCCTGTCTCACTATCTCCCTCCCTCCCTCCACCTCTCCCCCTCCCTTCTTTGACCCTCTCTCTCTCCCTCCCTCCCTCCCTCCCTCCCTCCCTCCCTCCCTCCCTCCCTCCCTCCCTCCCTCCTTTGACCCTGGGCTGTGTAGTTATGTGCGTCGTGTGTACTACATGTATGATGATGTAATACAGGAATGTAAATGTTTTTGCTTTGGTATTCTGTTTGTTCAGATTCATTGTGTGTGTGTGTGTGTGTGTGTGTGTGTGTGTGTGTGTGTGTGTGTGTGTGTGTGTGTGTGTGTGTGTGTCTGTGTGTCTGTGTGTGTGTGTGTGTGTGTGTGTGTGTGTGTGTGTGTGTGTGTGTGTGTGTGTGTGTAATGGATTTGAGAGTTGACTGTCTGGGTTCTGAGTAGGGCTAGGGGGATTGCCAGGGACCTCACAATACAATGCAATATTATCATTGATACTTAGGTGCTGATTGTATTGTATTGTGATTCTCACCATTCTATATGTTTGCAGTTCAATGCTGAAAACAAAATGGCTCCTTATTTAAAATATAAGATGAAAAACAAGCTAAAATACGAGGGAAAAAACACCAGAGGTTTGGTGCAGGAACAGCCAACGAGCATAATATTTCCATATTGTCAAAACAATACGATATATCGTTAAAACTGCGTAACTTTTTTATTTTATTTATTTTTTATCACTAGTTCTGAGTCTTTATGGTGTGTTTGTGTGGTTGTGAATGCATCAAATGTTACTGGTCATACACAGACACACACACACACACACACACACACACACACACACACACACACACACACACACACACACACACACACACACACACACACACACATACACACACACACACACACATACACACACAGACGTGGGTGTTTATGGATTTATTTGTGTGTGTGTTTGTCTTTGTTTACAGAGTCATTCCAGAATCCCAGAAATGGTCCATACGCCCATAAAAGCTTATTTCTCTCAAATGTTGTGCACAAATTTGTTTACTTCCCTGTTATTGAACATTTCTCCTTTGTCAAGATAATCCATCCACCTGACAGGTATGGCATATCAAAAAAGCTGATTAAACAGCATGATAATTACAGAGGTGCACCTTGTGCTGGGGACATTAAAAGACCACTCTAAAATGCTCAGTTTTGTCACACAACACGATGCCACAGATGATGTCAAGTTTTGAGGGAGAGTGGAATTGTCATGCTGACTGCAGGAATGTCCACCAGAGCTGTTGCCAGAGAATTGAATGTTCATTTCTCCACCGTAAACTGCCTCCAACGTTGTTTTAGAGAATATGGGAGTACGTGCAATCGGCCTCACAACCGCAGACCAAGTGTACGGCGTCGTGTGGGCGAGCGGTTCGCTGATGTCAACGTTGAGTGCCCCGTGGTGGTGGTGGGGTTATGGTATGGGAAGGCATAAGCTACGGACAACGAACACAATTGCATTTGATCAATGCCAATTTGAATGCACAGAGATACCGTGACGAGATCCCTGAGGTCCATTGTCGTGCCATTCATCCACCGCCATCACCTCATGTTTCAGCATGATAATGCACGGCTCCATGTCGCAAGGATCTGGTCACAATTCCTGGAAGCTGAAAATGTCCCAGTTCTTCCATGACCTGCATTCTCACCAGACATGTCACCCATTGAGCATGTTTGGGATGCTCTGGATCGACTTGTACCGACAGCATGTTCCAGTTCCCGCCAATATCCAGCAACTTGGCACAGCCATTGAAGAGGAGTGGGTCAACATTCCACAGGCCACAATCAACAGCCTGATCAACTCTATGTGAAGGAGATGTGTCGCGCTGCATGAGGCAAAATGGCGGTCACACCAGATACTGACTGGTTTTCTGATCCACGCCCCTACCCTTTTCTTTAAGGTATCCGTGATCAACAGATGCATATCTGTATTCCCATAGATTATCCTACTGAATGTATTTTAATTGTCTGAATTCATTATATGAACTGTAACTCAGTAAAATCTGAGAAATTGTTGCATGTTGTGTTTATATTTTTTGTTCTGTGTAGGTTTTATTTACCTCTGTGTTTGTGTTCCTCTGGTTGCCCGTTTCTTATCGTAACAGGTCACACATTTTGCTGCGATGCACACTGCGGTTTTTCACCTCACACATACGGAAGTTTATCAATATTAGATTCCTGTATTTTTTTTTTATTCTCTCACTTTATCTCTCTCTCTCTCTCTTGTCTTCCCTCTCTCTTTCTGTCTTGTCCTTCCTCTCTCTCCACTTCTCATTCTCCATTCAGCCTTTCAATTCTATTTTCCATGTCTCTTTTTATCCCCACGTTCTACCCTCCCAAGCTCTTTTCCTATCTCTCTGTCGTTGTATTCATCCAATTATCAACTGATATCACAAGATATCAGCCGTATTCTGGTAAACTCTCTCTGTCTGCTTCTGTCATACTGTCTGTCTGTCTGTCTGTCTGTCTGTCTGTCTGTCTGTCTGTCTGTCTGTCTGTCTGTCTGTCTGTCTGTCTGTCTGTCTGTCTGTCTGTCTGTCTGTCTGTCTGTCTGTCTGTCTGTCTGTCTGTCTCTATCTGTCTGTCTGCATCTATGTCTGACTAGCTGTCTGTCTATCTCTCTGTCTCCCTGTCTGACTAACTTGTCTGTCTGTCTCTCTGTCTCTCTCTCTCTCTATGTCTGCCACTGTCTGTCTGTCTGTCTATCTGTCTGTCTGTCTGTCTGTCTGTCTGTCTGTCTGTCTGTCTGTCTGTCTGTCTGTCTGTCTGTCTGTCTGTCTGTCTGTCTGTCTGTCTGTCTGTCTGTCTGTCTGTCTGTC